>NC_056739.1:319552453-319632453 GCF_019279795.1 Protopterus annectens
CTGTCACTCGTCACACTCCAGCCCACTTCCAACATATACCCCTCTATCTCCACAAACTAGCCTTTCCCTCTCTGACACATTACTTCTCATTCCCATTGCTCATCAAAGGGAGGGTGGCCTAATGGTTAAAGTGTTTGCCTTACAAACACAAAGTGCAGGGTTTGAATCTCACAAAGGATAATTGGCTAGGCTTAAAATGGCTCACAAGGGCAGTCAGCTTAGTACTAATCTATGAATCTATGAATCTATGAATCTTCCTCCCATTTCCTAGCCTCATCATACCTCATGATGCACCACCATTACCTAACCAACCCATTTCTCATCCTTCTCACAGTTTCAACTTCATGCCACATTAAACTCTCTTACCTGATATCCTACTCCCACATTTACCCTTAATAATAATGACATCATCCACTCATACACAATCTCCCCATCTCTTTATAACTTCTCACATATTTGTCTTTACAAAACCAAAATGCTTTATTGCACCTCTCTCTTCTGCAGACCAAAGCTAAAATTTTGCACCTTCTGTCCTTACCATGCACAACTTACCAAACTCATAAAAACTCTCCTTCTAACTGGAGACATCCATCCCAACCCTGGCCCCTGTATGTCATTTCTCAACCCCAGACTCCCTACTCCCTTTTCTATCACCCCTCCTCCCTATCCTCCCAGCCCTACCACTCCATCCCATAAAACGCTAACTATCTACTCAATGAACATTCAAAGCCTTGTCAACAAAACCACCAAACTCCGCTCATGGATTTCCCACACCTCCCCACACATTATAACCTTATCTGAAACTTGGCTAAAACTGCATATCACTAACAATAAAATCTTACCTAGACTGGATTCTCACAACTGAACCTAAACTCTACTGCAACCCCTGTACCTTACCTGACACCTTGAATGATCATCTTCCCACCCACATCCAAAGACATCCGGATAGGGTCCGTATGGAGAGATGAAAAGTCAGCAAGTAAAGGAGAGTAGTAGTGCTGAAATCTAATTCATCCTCAAGTCTTGATGAGTACCTTCATGAGGTGGACCCTGTTTTTCACAAAATCTCACCAAGGTAACACTGATATATAGACTGTATTTATATAGCATATATCATGGACAGAAGTAAATCAAAAATAAAAAAGATAGCTGGGTGCACAAGACCCATGATAAAAAAGTGCCCAATCATAGTAGGCGCACTGGTGCCAGGAATGGAAAAAAATGACTGTAGAATCCTCAAAATACAGAAACATTCTTACAATGGGGCCAGGTCAGGCTCAGGGGGAGGATGGCCCCCCTGTTGTAGAAGGAAGTAGCAGTTCATAAAACAACAAAAATTGATTGGCCAAAGAAGAGCCATAAATATGACAGAGTGGACTATTGAGGATAAGAAAGAAATTATTGTTACTATTACGCAAAAAGCCCAGAATTTCCAGACACAAGATATACAAAGCGATTAAGAGAGAAATTAGAAAAAAGAAAACTACTTCCACAGGAAAAACTGTTACAAGCTTCAAATAAAAATTTGCTTTCATTAATACAACAGATTTTTGAAAAACAGTATATAGATCAAGTAACTTTGATCTCTTTGGAAAAAGAAGCCTCTGAGGAAGTGAGAAAATATAAACAACAAAACCTAGATATATTTGAAAAATGTAAAAAAGAAATATGGACATGGGAAAGAAAGAGAGATTTGATATGGTGCGATATTTATGTAAAGGAGAAAGCCAAGTTAACTAATATGGACAAGGCATTCAGATATGGAAAATTTCACAACAAAAAAACTAAAAGCACAAAGATTCAATGTAGAAAAGACAATTAGTAAAGCAGAAGTTAAAGAAAGTTAAAGAAATAGAAGTTGAAGTTATGGAGTGCCTACGAAGTGAAGGATTTAATGTAGAAGTTCTAAAACAGATTACATTACAGCAGGATGGAGTGAGTACTCAGAATAAGGAAAAGCAAGATCAGGAGACATGTGAAGAAGAAATATGGACAGGGGAAAGGAAAAGAGAATTAATATGGTGTAATATTTATGCAAAGGAGAAAGCAAAACTAATACAAAAAGAGCAGCACCAAAGATATTTGAAGCAAAATATAGGCAAAGGAATCCAGATATGGAAAACTTTACAATACAAAGAATAAGAAGACTAAAAGGAAAAGTAGATAAAGAGATGTGTAATGGAGAAGTCAAAGAAATAGAAATTGAGGTAATGGAACAACTGCAAAGAGAACAATTCACTGTAGAAAATCAAATGCAGAAAGCACCACAACAGGATAGATCAATGGATATCCAAATTAAGGGGAAACCAGTGGAACAGGAAGTAATTGGTCAGGTGCCATATCAAGATATTTTGGAGCCTTTGACAGAAAACCAGTATAAACATTCACTTGAAGCTAGACAGCAAGGAAAGAAACAGGAAACTGTGGAAACTCTGATGCAGTCAATGTTAAAGAGAGATGGGCCAGTGAGTTCCCATATGACAGAACAACAGATGACACAGGATGACATTGAAGAGAATGTGCCACAGGAAGATGCTATAGAACTTTCTACAGAATGCCCACAGGAAATAGAATACAAAGGATGTGCCCTCAGTATGGAAGAAAAGGAGTTAAGAGAAGAGTTGCTTGATTTAATAGCCAGAGATAGATATATCAAGATCAATGAGAGAAACAGACTGCAGATGGTTAATAAAATCCCAAAAGTCAGAAGCTTGATAAAACAAATGAACACAGTAATTAGGACTGTCCATAGAGACCCACACAATATAACAGAAGTAAACAGAATATATTACTGTGCAGCTAAATTAATAACTGATAAAGTTCTACCATAGGAACATAGGGTTGCGAGGGAAAAGAGGGGGTGAAAGTGAATACAATCATGGAAATATCGAATAGAGAAAACTATAAAGCAGTTAAGACAAGAAGTATCATTGTTAGAAGATTATAGAAGAGGGAACAGATCAACAAAAATATTAAGAAAGATAGATGTGATAAAAGCAATGTGCAGTATTAGAACAAACCAAGATCTATTATGCACTATTGGAGATAACAAACTAAAAATTTCAAATAAACAGTTTACTGATGACCCAAAAACATTTTATAGAGAACTGGGAAATAAGGTCAAAGGAATTGATATACCACCAAAAAAGAGGAAGTAGATGCATTTTGGAGAAGTATCTATGAAGATCCTGTGGAACATAACAAAGATGTGAAATGGTTAGAAGAAGTAAAGGAAGGAATAAGAAGTTTAAAGGTACAGGATATGAAATGGGATGAAATAACAGCCAGAGAGATTGAAATAAAGTTGAGAAAAGCCTCTAACTGGAAAACCCCAGGCCCTGATGCAGTACCTAACTTTTGGCTTAAAGCATTAACTTCTTTGCACGAGAATTTAGGCATGTGTAAGAACTATTTATATGCACACCCTGAACATACACCGCACTGGTTAACAACAGGAAAAACAATTCTCTTACTTAAGAGTGAACCTGCAAACTACCCTAAAAATTATAGACCGATAACTTGTCTTCCAACGACGTACAAAATATACATGGGAATTGACGTCGACAGAGTTTATAGTCATTTAGAAGAAAACTCAATTATGGCAGTAGAACAAAAGGGCAATAAATGAAAGTCATATGGAGCACAGGAACATTTGTTGTTAAACAAAGTTATAGTGGAGAATTGTAAGAAGGGGAAGAACCTAAATAGGACTGACTACAAAAAATCATTTGATAGTATCCCGCATTCATGGATAAAAGAGTGCTTAAAATGTATAAGATACACCCTACACTGATTGACTACATTACAGTAACCATGAAATAGTGGCAGACCACTTGCAATTAAGCCATGGTAAAGGACAGATTATTATCCCAGGGATAAAAATTAAAAGGGGGATATTCCAGGGTGACTCTTTGTCACCCTTGCTATTCTGCCCTGCCATTAACCCATTAAGCTGTTTACTTAACAGCTTAGGCCATGGCTATAATTTGGCTTCTAGAAAACAACAAAGTCTAATGACTTCTCATCTTCTCTTTGTCGATGATTTAAAACTATATAGCTCATCAGATGAGAAACTGAAAGCACAGCTGCAGGTTGTCAAAACTTTTTAAGATGATATTGGAATGTCATATGGTCTTGATAAATGTGCAAAAGTAACCTTTTAAAAAGGAAAATTGCTGCACCAGGAAAACATCAGTTTGGGACAAGGATGTGATATAAAAGAACTTGAGCAAGAGGTGGTATATAAATACTTGGGAATTGATGAAGAATCAGCAATAAAACATGAACAAATGTGAATAAAGCTTAGTAAGGAGTACTTTAGAAGACTTAAATTAATCCTGAAAACAGCATTGACACCTAGGTACAAGATCCAAGCGATAAATCAATTTGCTCTTCCTGTTCTAACTTATAGTTTTGGAGTGATTGACTGGCCCATAAAAGTGTTGGATAGATTGGATATTAAAACAAGAAGGATGCTTCATGCTCACCAAATGATTTATAAAAAATCACTGTATACCAAGATTATATATTCCCCATTCTGAAGGAGGGATGGGCCTCCTTGAAATTAATTACATGTATAGATCTGCAATTGTGGGACTCCACACATATCTGCTGACCTCACAAGATCCAAATGTGGTGAAAGTTTTGAAACATGAGGAGAATAAATCTAAGATGACATCTCTGCTTAATTTAGCAGAAGCATATCGACGTCAAACAGGAATGGAAATCAAACCAGAAGTGGATAAAAACCAGGCAGCAACTGAATGTGCTAAAAAACAAAAGAAAGAATATAAGGTGAAGGACCAGGAGAGAACACAAGAAATGTGGAAAAAACATAAATATAGTTGCAAGTATAGAAAACTTCTGGAAGAGCCTCATGTTGATCAAGAATGAAGGCAGGAATGGTTAAGGAGAGGCAAATTTACATCAAGAAATGAAAGGGTAATATTGGCAGCCTAAGAGAGTGGACTACATACACGCTGGTTTACTAAATCCATTGAACATGTGGGAGAAACAGAGATATGTAGGTTTTGTGGAACCGAATTGAAAACAGTCACACACCTTATTGCTGGTTCCGACTCTCTAATAGCAGAGGGACTGTATACTGAAAGGCATAATAATGTGGTGAGATTGTTACACTGGAGATTGTGCAAACATTATGGTATAGAAGTGGCTGAAAAACACTGGAAACATGAGCCACAGAGAATCATAGAAAATGATGAAGTTTACATCACATGGGATCACCCAATACCAACAGTCCAAAAGATAGATGCTAGAAAACTGGATATAGTGGTCCAAGAAAAGAAGACAAAAGTAGCATTGATCATTGAAATTGCCACACTTAGTGACTGCAGTGTCTTGCGTACAGAGAGACACAAAGTCATAAAATACCTCAATCTGCAGGCAGAAATGAGAGCCATGTGGAAGAAAGATACCCAGACAGTTCTAGTAGTAGTAGGTGCAACTGGTCTTATAAAAAATAATTTACAATCATATTTAGATATGTTACCAATTCATGTAACACTGTACGAATTGCAAAAGGAGTCATTACTGGGCACATTGTGGGTACTGCAAAGAGCACTTTTGGCTAACATCAAAGAGTGAAACAATACAAATTTCAGGAACTTTAATTGTACTTTGACTTAGGAATGGGGTCCATTCCCATCATGGTATTAGAAACCCAAAAGACTTGGAGAAATTAAAAACGACAAAGACACTCTCTCCAACCACCTAAAACTCACTTATACAGAGACTGCCATAAACTCTCACACTTTAATGTTGACACATTTAACTCTAGACTATCGAGTATCAACTGGTCCTTCCTCCATCACCTCCCCCTCAATGAAGATGTCCAAAAATGTAATCAAATTTTCTTTGACATTCTTAGCCCCCACCAGGAACATTAGGATTAAAGCTAATTATGCCCCCTGGCTTTCTAAATAAACTCACTCCCTTATGCATAAAAGAGATAGTGTCTGGAAAGCCTGGGTTAAAACCAAATCAGCATCACTTCTCCACAACTACAAAGAACTCAGAAACCTTACCAAAAAACAAATTAATAGTGACAAAAAAATTTACAACTCAGCCCAATTCAACCAAAACTCCAATACAAAAAAATTCTGGACTACCATTGTTAAAATTCTTCATGCAGGTAACCATACTACACCCAACCACTTCCCAAATAGCACCCCTCAAGAAACTGCCACACAGCTTAACAAATAATTCATAGACACTATCCAAAAACTTACACCCACTGACCACAAATCTAGCCCCCTTCCACCTCTCCTATCCCATCCAACAGAAGCCCCTTCTCATTTAAACCAGTACCCACTGCATACATCAAATCACTCCTGCTCAAACTTAGACCTTGCTCTCCATTTGCAGACAACCTATCTCCTTTCTTCCTCAAACTTGCTGCTGATTCCATAGCCTACCCTGTCTCTCTATTAATAAACAGATCCATTCAAGAAGCCACAGTCCCAGACATATGGAAATCCTTCTATATCACCCATTACATAAAGGTGGGAATTCCACTGACCTATCTAATTATAGACCAATAGATGTTCTTTCCCCTGTCTCTAAAATTCTTGAAAAATGTATCCATACTCAACTCCTCAATCTACTCCATGAACACCTGCTGACTCCCACTCAACACGGCTTCAGGCCAAACCACAGTACTGCTACTGCGCTGATATATTTTACCTACAATGTAGATGAGGCTGGAGATAATAACCTACTTGTATCCTGTCTTTTCCTTGAGCTCTCTAAAGTCTTTGACACTGTATCACACTTTATACTTCTGTCTGAACTATCTGATCTCAGTCTCTCTGGGTCCTCTATTAGTTGGTTCTCAAGTTACCTGTCCAATAGGCTACAATATGTCAGATGGCACACTTCCTGCTCCTCCTTCCTACCTATCAAATCCAGAGTTCCTCAGTGCTCTGTCCTGGGTCCCCTTCTGTTCAATATCTTTACCAACAACCTCCATACATCTTGCAACCAGTCCTCTCTTATACAATATGCAGATGATTCTACACTCATCTCCATTTCTAACAATATCTCTCACTTTTACACACTCACCCAAAACACTTTCCTGTCCATTGAAAGATGGCTTTCTGATAATCAGCTCATCTTAAATCCAATCTCTATCCCGGCATAGATCGACCTTTGTCATCTCGTCCCTTGACAACACCATCATTAAGCTGAACTCCACACTAAGCTATTAGGTACTTTCATCGATGATGAAATAAAATTAGATCTTCATATCCAACAGAGTATTAAAAAAACACCAAAAACTAGGATTACTGTACAGAAATAAGAAATTCCTCACTTTAGATGCTAAGCTCTCTCTGGCTTAAGCATTCCTCCTACCATGCCTCCTCTGTGCAACTCCAATCCTTCCAAACATCCAGTCTTCATTAATATCTAAGCTTGAACAACATACAACAAAATAGCCAGGTTTGGTACAAATCTACCTTATAACTCTCACCACTGCCATGCTGTAAACAGATTCAATGGTTAGAATTTCCCAAACAACTCCAACTATCACAATTTCAAATTACACATTCAATACTCTTATAGGTTCATAGGTTCATAGGTTGGTACTAGGCTATCAGCCCTAGGGCCTATACAAGCCTAGCCATAACAATTCCCTGGCTATTTCTTCCCACACTATTTACTTCCCTGGACCCCTGTCTAGCAAGGTGACTGACGTGATCCCTGGGGTGAATTTCCTTTCTCCCATCCAGTCGTCAAGGTTCCTTTTGAAGAAGGCCAAAGAGGTGCTTTGCTTCACATGTATGGACAGTCTATTCCAGAGTCTGGGGAGTCTCTGCGTCAGGAACCTATCCCTCCAGCATGTTTTGTTTATTGTGATGACAAGGTTTAGATCCCTGCATCGTGTGGCTCTGAGGGATTGGGATTTCTTTAAGTGTAGCATGTCCAACAGCTCTGGGTTTGACATGGCCTTGTATGTTAAGCAGAGATCGCCTTGGAGTAGATGATATGCGACAGAGTATAGCTGGAATTTTTTAAGGCAGTCAGCATAGGGCATCTGCTTTAGGCCTGTGATTCTTTAGTGAGGTATTTCTGTGGCCTTTCCATTTGTTGCAGATGTCTTGAGAGGTACATACCAAATGGGGTGTCGCATTCTATAATGGGTCTAATGAGGGATGAGTACAGTGGGATAATGACCTCCTTTTTTTTGGATGAAAAGCCCTTAGTGATGAGGTTGCTTCATTAACAACAAATGATCCTTTGTTCCATATGACTTTCTTTTATTGGTCTTTTGCTCTACTGAATTGAAACTGAATTTTCTTCTAAATGACTAAATGACTATAAAATATGTCGCCTTCAATTCCTGTGTATAGTTTATACGTCATCTGAAGGCAAGTTATTGGTCTATAATTTTTAGGATAGCTTGCAGGTTCACTCTTGAGAAGGAGCATTGTTTTTCCTGTTGTTAGCCAAGTTGGTGTCTGTTCGGGATGCGCATATAAATAGTTCTTACTCATGGCTAAATCCTTGTGCAAATATGTTAATACTTTTAACCAAAAGTTCGATACTGCATCTGGCCCTGGGGTTTTCCAGTTAGAGGCTTTTCTTAACTTTGTCTCAATCTCTCTGGTTCTTATTTCATCCATTTTCATATACTGTACCTTTAAACTTCTTATTATTTCGTTTACTTCTTCTGTCTATCATCTTTGTTATATTCCACAGGATCTTTATTGATTCTTCTCCAGAATGTATCTACTTCCTCTTTTTTGGCAGTCTTTCAATTCCTTTTACCTTATTTCCCAGTTCTCTATAAAACGTTTTTGGGTCATCAAAAAATTGCTTATTTTGTACTTTTTCTTTATATTTATCTGTGTATCTTCTAAGTTTTTCCACCTATGCAGAAATTTTTAGTTTGTTATTTGTCATAGTGCATGATATATCCTGGTCTGTTCTAATACTGCTCATTGCTTTAATCACGTCTATCTTTCTCAGTATTTTTGTTGATCTATTCCCTCTTCTATAGTCTTCTAAGAGTGACACTTCTTGTCTTAATTGCTTTATAGTTTTGTCAATTCGATACTTCCATGATGGTATTAAATTTCTCCTCTTCCTTTCCCTCACTACCCTGTTGTTCTTGTGGTAGAACTTTATCCATTATTAATTTAGCAGGACAGTAATATATTCTGTTTACTTCTGTTATATCACATGAATCTCTATGGACAGTTCTAATTACTGCATTCATTTGTTTTATCAGACTTCTGACTTTTTGGGTTTTACTGACCTTCTGCAATCTATGTCTCTCATTAATCTTAATATATCTAGCCATGTCTATTAAATCAATCAACTCTTTTCTTAGCTCATTTTCTTCCAAACAGAGGGCACATCCCTTGTTTTTCATTTCCTGTGGGCATTCTATAGAAAGTTCTACAGCATCTGCTTGTGGCACATTCTCTTCAATTTCATCCTGTGCCATCCATTGCTCTGTCAAATGGGAACTCATTAACCTGTCACTCCTTACCATTGACTGCATCAAAGTTTCCACAGTTTCCTGTTCCTTTCCTTGCTGTCTAGCTTCAAGTGACTGTTTATACTGATTTCCTGTGGAAGGCTCCAAAATATCTTGATATAGCACCTGACCAATTGTTTTCTGTTCCACTGGTCTCCCCTTAATTTGGATATCCATTGCTCTATCCTGTTGTGGTGCTTCCTGCATTCGATTTTCTACACTGAATACTTTACTTTGCAGGTGCTCCATAACCTCAGTTTCTATTTCTTTAACTTCTCCTTTACTAATCTCCTTTTCTACTTTTCCTCTTTGTCTTCTTATTTTTTGTATTTGAAAGTTTTCCATGTCCGAATTCCTTTGCCTGCATTTCTCTTCAAATATCTTTGGTGCTGCTTTTTTTGTATTGGTTAGTTTTGCTTTCTCCTTTGCATAAATATTACACCATATTAAATCTCTTTTTCTTTCCCATGTCCATATTTCCTCTTCAGATGTTTCCTGATCTTCCTGTTTCTCTTTACTTTGTGGACTCACTCTATCATGCTGTGATGTAACCTGTCTTAGATCTTCTACACCAAATCCTTCACTTCACAGGCACTCCATAACTTCAACTTCTATTTTTTTAACTTCTATTTTATTAATCTTCTTTTTTACATTCCATCTTTGTGATATTATTTTTTTATTGTAAAATGTTCCATATCTGGATGCCTTTGCCTGTATTTCTCTTCGAATATCTTTGGGGCTGCCTTCTTTATATTGATTAATTTGGCTTTCTCCTTTGTATAAATGTTGTACCACATCAAATTTCTCTTTCTTTTCCATGTCCATATTTCTTTTTTATATTGTTCAAATATCTCTAGGTTTTGTTGTTTATATTTTTGCACTTCCTCAGATGCTTCTTTTTCGAAACAGATCAAAGTTTCTTGATCTATATACTGTTTTTCACAAATCTGTTGCATTAATGAATGCAAATTTTCATTTGACGCTTCTGACAGTTTTTCTTGTGGAAGTATTTTTCTGTCTTCTAATTTCTCTCTTAAACATTTTGTATATCTTGTGTCTGGAAATTCTGGTTTTTTTGCATAATAGTAACAATACATAATTTCTTTCTTATCCTCAATAGTCTACTCTGTCGTCTTTATGGCTCTTCTTTGGCCTATCCGTTTTTGTGATTTTTATGGACTGCTACTTCCTTCGACAACAGGGGGGCCATCCTCCCACTGGGCCTGCCCTGGCCCCATTGTAGGAATGTTTCCATATTTTGAGGATTCTACACTGTCATTTTTTCCAGTCCTGGCACCAGTGCGATAACCAGGATTGGACACTTTTTTATTCTGGGTGTTGTGCACCCGGCTATCTTTTTAAATTTTTGACCTACTTCTGTCCATGATATGTGCTGTATAAATACAGTCTATATATCAGTGTCAACTTAGTGAGATTTTGTGAAAACAGGGTCCACCTTGTGAAGGTACTCACAAAGACCTGAGGATGAATTCAAATTCAGCACTACTGCTCTCCTTTGCTTGCAGACTTTTCATCTCTCTATTTGGACCCCTTTTAACAGTATAGAGTTTTGCATGTTACCTAAGGAAGAGGAGCCCATAGCAGGCAGAAAGCATTTAGGAGGTGAAGAAGTACTCCTTTACCATTTGTACCCTGATCTATCTTTGTCAATATGCTATGGCAAGCAGGAAGCATGGCAGAAATTTTAGTCACCATGTTGTAAATTTAGTGGAAAATGTAAGACGTGGGTTGAGCAATGCTGGCAGTTTATTTATAAAGCCATCCAGAGGCAGTGAAATTCCGTTTCTTTTCCCACAGATAGAAGTATGAGTTTCTGCTGAGACTGACTGCTTCCTTATTTCCTAAGCTTGAAAGAGCTGTGCTAGAGCAGTTTTAATGAGGCAAAAATGGTTTTAGGAAAAATTATGCATTTCCTAGAGGACAGCACCACAGATATAAAGGCTGGTATGACTGCACCAGACAGAGATAATGAGGGCTATAATATATATTGGAAATAGCATTAGCCCAAAAACTGTGCCTGAAGAACACCTGATATTGCAGGGAAGACTGAAGATTAACACTTCATGTAAACTTGTAAGATATCTGTTGTGCATGTTGTCTGATAACCTGCTTGCCGAGATAGAACTGATGCCTTACAGAAAGAATTCATTGGTAACAAGTAAATAATCATAGGGATATAATCCTTTTCATGAAAATAAATAACCCCAGTAGGTTTGCCAGTTTTCACTGTACAGAACAAAGCATATACAAAGATGATAAAAGCATTATTGCTGGTATGACCTTTACTGAAGCCATGCTGACCGCTAGAGAGGAGGTCATGTGATTCAGTCTGGGTCTGCAGCTCTCATAATCCTTCCTTATCCAATGTTTTGGCTAGAGACAGCAGAAGAATGATAAGATAAAAATGGGTCTGGATTAGAACTAGATCCAGATATAAGGACTATAATACTGGCAGTTTCCCAGATATCAGTAAACACCCAGAGGAGAGTGTAATATTAGCTATATGGCTTAATGGGGTAAAGAAAAATATGTTATTGTGCCCTGATATATTTTGGGAATAGGCCATTAGAGACAGCTTTATATTAGTGTGCTATTTCTTTAAGCCACTAGTTGACTTTTGACCAAGAAATCAAAGTAAACTGAAAATCAGTGTCAAAACTAATGATGGATATGGTTGGAATGTGCCTGTCAGAGGAAAACATTTCATCAGAAGTGCCAGAGTCAAAGTGTGAGGAAAATGCTATGCAAGTGCTTCTACAATTTGTTTATCATCGGTAATAATATCCATTCAGTGACAGAGAATTGTGATTACTCACAGTGGATATCCTACAGCATCCTACATAAATGTATAAATATGTGTGTATGTGTATGTGCACGTGTTTATGTGTGTGTGTCTGTGTGTGTGTGTGTGTGTGTGTGTGTGTGTGTGTGTGTGTGTGTGTGTGTGTGTGTGTGTGTGTGTGTGTGAAAGAGCATTTATAATAAAAAAAACTCCCAAATATCAATGTCTGTTTTGTCAACACACGTTGGTTGACACAACAGCTGCTCAACAGGTCTGCAAGACAGATAATTAAGAACAGAATATGACCCTACCCTGGGGATTGTGTTTTAGAGTCAGTGTTTTTAGTGTTGATCTACTGATGCATAGACAAACTTTGAAAAAAAAACTGTATGGAAGAATTTAGAAAGGTTTTAGAAAATAAACCTAAAAATGCTGTTAGAATTTGAAGGCAGATTGGAGGCAAATATAGTTATTATGGGAGAAAATGAATACAAACATGAAAATAATTATTGCTTATTGAAAACAATTACAAAATTATTGATAAATGAAGTATTAGTTCAACTTATCAACAGATTTAGAATTATTAGATTTATTAAGTAACAGTCATTCTTGATGTTTTTTTGAAGTTATTACCCAATAATAGGATACTTTTTTAGTATTCCTAAAAACAAGAATGGAAAGAAAAAAAAAACATGCAGTCTTTAGCCAAATGAAACAATCAACCAGATAGTTAGAGCTTAGTTTTGTACAGTCAATCATTTATCAAGATTTTTTTAAGTGCTTTTGTCTGACAATCTGTAAAATAAACTCCTTCAGAATAAAATCATATATAGCAATTCATCCTCTTAAATAGTCAATTATGAAAACTGATTGTCAGATGAAAGCTCTTAACCAAGTCTTAAAAAAATTATTTTGTTAACTGTACAAAACTAAGATCTAATTATCTTTTGGTAGATTGTCTGAATTGGCTCTTTTCTTTGCAATCCTAAAGACAGCATGTTTTTTTCTTTTGGTTCTTGGTTTACAAGTGTAGCTACTTTCCATTTTTGTGGTTACATTTCCTAAAAACCACAAAATAAAACCGATCCCCCATTAGACTAGTTATTGCTTTGTCAGAAATAGATTGATTAAAGATTTAATAAATATAACATTGTCCTTTTTAAGGGACAAATGGCATTTTTAGATTGTGTTAGAGAATAAATTGGGAAGAATATTATTATTGTGCAACTGTAGACATGGAATCATTATACCCATGTACTCCATAAGATAACGGTTTTGACTTTTTAAGAGAATATTCAATAAGTAATTCTAATTTTAAGGCACATAACATAGAAATGCTTATAAGTCCACCTAGCTTAGTGTTGGATAATAATTATTTTTATTTTGATGATAAGTTATATAAACAAGTTAATGGTGTAGCTATAGGTACAAATATACTCCCTATTTTTGAAATATGCTCCCTCTTTTGTGAATGTAATAATGGCATGGTGGGAAGAAGAAAATATTTTACTTGTAGAGTTTATCAAACTATTGTTAAACATTTTATTGATCATATTTGTAATATATGGAATGATAGCAAAGATTTTTTTTTTATTTATGTCATATTTAAATGATAGTATAGATTTTTTTTATTTACTTACAAGTGGTGTCAAATGATTCATTTTATGGACATACATTCATATGTGAATAAAACCACAAAATGCTTATGTATGTGTGTATACATTCCCTTCACATGCTTGAAGTTTCAAAACTTTGAACTACAAATGGTCAAGACGTTTTGAATAGAGATTGCCACACACCATGGAAAGGAAAAATTTACCATTGTCTTCACTGTAGTGTGATCTCAGTGTTGGTATATTTATTTAGCAGGGGGTGTGGGTAGTGTGGGTAGTGCAGGGTGGCTTGCCCCCTGCAGAAATGTAAAAAAAGTTTTTATTTATTTTATTAAAATTTTGAAGTTTCAAAACATCGATCATATGGTCTTGACCATTTGCAGTTCGAAGTTTTGAAATTTTGAACTTGTGAAATACATCCGTGTGTATATATATATATATATATATATATATATATATATATATATATATATATATATATAAATCAGAATTCATAATTATGTAATTACATGCAAACAGTGCCCACCCCGTTTATGTTAAGAAAGGTGTCATTAAAGGACAAGCTATTAGAGTGTCTAGACTTAAAATTATTTAGATTAGAAGAATTATTTTTAAAGAGAGGTTATAATGTAAATTTTATTAGAAGTATTTTGGAAAAGTAAATGCTAATAAGAAAAGATAAAGAGTATCCCACATTAAATAAGAGAGTTCAAATTAGAGAACAAAGAATGAGTTGTCTGACCTTTTACTTAGCTTACCTGCTAGGACATAATTTAGACTCCAAAGAGATGAGAAATGTGATTACCAATAACTGGAAAATAACAAAGGTTATCCAGATCTAAGTAAAATTATAGGATATAATCCAGCATTTGTCAATAAAAAGAGTGAAAAACTAAAGGGCATACTAGAGAGACAAAAATATCTAAGGTATAGTAACAGGCAGGAAGGCTGACAAATTTTCTTGTGTTTTTTTATAGGATGTGTATATTTATCAGCATGATCAACAATATTTATTTGGATCGATTAGGTAAACGTTATGTTTGGAATTCAGAGAAAGAGGTATGTATTGCTACATGCTTTATGTCTACTACATTCTATATAAGTAAAGTTAAAAGGAAATTATCTGATATAATTAGGGAACGTGTTAATGATATCAAGAATAAAAATATAACTGATACTTTGTGTAAACTTTCAAGGGAATGCAGAAAGTTTAAGAAGTTTATTTTTTACATAATTGATTATGGTTAGGTTTCATTCTATGTGCCTTCAGTATTGCATTCCATTTTCTTATCATTGCTGAAGCACCTGTTTAGATTCTGTCTGTAGTGCCACATCGATTGCATACAGCAGCTCTGTTGATCTGTCTCCTCTGTCTCCTCTGACATGTTTGATACTCTACTCAATCACCTGTATGAACAGCAGTGGAGTCAGTGCTGAACCCTGATGCATTGCCACTCCCACTGGGAACCCCTCTTTAAATCTGAACATTCTTCGTACTTGTGTCATTGGGTCCTTGTACATAACCTGCATTAATTCTACCACTACTTCTGGGACTTCAAAGTATCTCAGGACTGCCCAAATCAGCTTTCTTGGGACCTAATCATATGATTTTTCCAAGTCTAGGAATGTCCATTTGGACTAGTTCCTCATCTCTAATATTTGTCTCACTGCAAACATGAGGTCTGAATCCAAACTGTTCATTTCCCATCTTACTTTCTGCTACCTACAACATGGCCACATGACCATATTTCCAAATCAGCAGGCCAGCTTCTTCAATTTTAAGCTATAATTCACTTTCAGATAAGAAAACAGGAAACAGCATGTTGCTTGCTTTGCCTTAATTAAAGAATGGTGTTTTTATGCAGGGAGTAACCTACAAAAAGGGAAAGCTAGAAAGTACAGCATTTTATGCACAAATGTGGAAGGAGGACCTTAGATCTTAAATGTACTTTTTAACTTCTATATTATACCACCATCCTCAACATTCAATGCCCAGTAATTGTGACTACCCAAGTGTCTTCCAGCTGACTTCACAGCTTATGAGGACTGCTGTTTACTATTTAATAACAAGGTGCCTCAGACACAGATGCAGACATCCAGATCATTGACTAGGGAGAGTTGCTGGCTTCTTCTTCATCACAGAATAGGAATCTTGATTGTTGCAAGTGAGGACTGTCCCCTGACTGAGGCTATAGTTTTTACAGTTCTTGCCAGGAAATCCAATGATTGCTTTGGAATTGGAAAATTTATATCAATGTGCAAGCTTGCTGTGACACTACTGCACTCTACTTTTTACCACAGAGGAAGAGTACAAGCTGTATGGACATGCTGAGTGCCCAGAAAGGTCCCTGGTGATAAAGCAGGGGGTCTACATTTCCAGAGTTCTGGACATTAAAGTCCCAAAATAAATCATAATAAGGTGAGGTAGCATGGGAATGTAAAACCCTAATAAAATACTTAAATGTTAATTTAAATTTTAGAAATCACTGATCTGTTACTCTGCAGGTATTATTTAAATCTAAAAAAGTTATTATTCCCTATCCTCACTTTTGGTCAGAGTGAGGTGTAATCCTCTGCTTATTCTATACTCAGGTTACCTTAATTTCCTACTTATCCTAGTAAATCTCTAATTAGCATGCACAAGACAGTGCTTTTTGTATTTTGACCTGTTGTCAAGAAATGTGGCTAGACCTGCATGTCAAATACACATTTTTGCACCTAAGAGCAAAAAATGTGTATTTGACATGCATACATAGCCCACTACAGCCACATAGGTTCATAGGTAGGTACTAGACTATTGGCCCTAGGGCCTATATAAGCCTAGCCAAAAAGGTACCATGGCTTTCGCCACCCAAGAAAATTATTTTCCTGTGCCCCTGTCAAGCAGAGCCACAGAGTTGATCCGTGGGGTGAATTTCCGATTTCCCATCCAATCATCAAGATTTTTCTGGAGGAGTGCTAATGAGGAGCTTTGTTTGATATAGATGGATAGTTTGTTCCAGAGTATGGGAAGGCTCTGGGACAGGAATCTATCCTTCCAGCATGTTCTGTTTATTGTGGTAACAAGGTTTAGGTCCCTAGAGCATGTAGCTCGGAGGGATTGGGATTTGACATAGCTTTGTATGTTAGGCAGAGATCGCCTCGGAGTAGGCGATATGCAGTGGAGTAAAGCTGGAGTTTTTTGAGACTGTCTGTGTAGGGCATCTGTTTGTGTAAGTGCTTATAAAGTGCATTTGTGTAGGATTCAGCAGTTGTACCTCTATTGTCCGTCTGCATGGATGTCGTGATGTTTGCCACTTCTGTCTTAAGAAGTGTGAAGTTGGCTTTGGAGAAATTTTTTAAGGTGGTCTCCCTAATGGGGGTTGAGGTGGGATGTGGATGTCTAGGGTGATTAGCTTGTGGTCAGATCTGACCAACGAGGAATTGACCTCTGATGTGGAACACCGGTCACCCATGTTGGTAATGACAAGGTCTAGGATATTGCTGCCCCTGGTGGGGGTGTGGATAAATTGATCCAAGGCATCGGAATTTATGAATTCCAGAAAACGTTGAGCAAAAGAGTTGGTACATGAGTAGTTTTCCCAGTTAATGGTGGGGTAGTTGAAATCACACATTATTATTGTTTTTGGTTGTACCCTAATATTTTCCAGTGTATCAAGAAATGAGGAGTGGGAATCCTGGGGCATGGTGGTGGATCTGTAGCAAGTTACAGTTTTGATTGCGGTCTTGCCCAGAGTTAGTTGCACTTGGATAATCTCAGATGCATTATGCTGAGCAACTAGATTGGAGGTGTGGATATCCTTAATGAATATGGACATGCCTCTGATCTTAGTGTTTCAGTCCAGGTTAGGTGGCCGAAAGGTGTGGTATGAATTATAGCCTGGTAATGCAGGGGTGCTCTCTGGAGCTTTGAACCAGGTCTCTGTCACTGCACAGATGTCAATGTTCTCCATTTTAAGGAGTGCCTCAAGTGAATGCATTTTGAGGTTTAGACTTCTAGCATTGAGTAGCATTACCCTCAGATTTTGCTTGCTTGTACCTATTATCGTGGTGAATTTGTCATTTTAACCTTGCCAAAGAAAGGCACTATAGAGGTGGCAAGAGCCTTAACCAGTATCCAGAATCCCAAGGGCGACAGATGCAGGCCATCTCTGTCAAAGTATCGTGGTTTGTCGACCATGTCATCCCAGGCAGACAGATGCTGGATCCCCTTAGAATGACACCAGAAGCTTAGCCAATTGTTGAAGTCAATCATTTTGTCCTTGTACTGTGGTATCATTCTGGGTGATGGCAGGATGCTACTCAGGGCTAGGGTCATACCTGCCTGGGCTACAAGATCGGAGACCTCCTCCATGTCTCTTTTCATGTAGTCCAGGGAGGTACATCTCAGGTCATTCACACCAACATGGACAATGACAGAGTCATATTTGTACTTGTTATGGAGTGACCTGAGTGTGTGCGTTATGTGGCTGATCCTGGCACCCGACAGGCACCTGACAGTAACTTTCTCCTTGTTTAGCCTCATGAGTGGAACATCATTGTGACTGACTATAGTGTCACCTATGACTAGAGTGTTGGGTATGTTGTTATGCCTTATGGGCTGTGGTTGAGTGGCACACTGAGTTTGTGCGCTATGTGTCATTTGGGTTGTATTGGGGGTTGGAGGTTGCTTGCGTTTCTGCTTTGGAGGTCTCTGTTGCTTGAGCAGATTTTTATTGAGAGCCTCCACGAATGTAGGTGTGTGTTTTGTGTTTCTATGTGTCTTTTTTGGTGGTGTAGGTTTTGAGGGACTATGTGATGAGTGTAGTGTGATGCAGGTGTTTACCTTCTCCTCTTGACTGTCTAGTCCAGTCTTGGGTGAAGACAGCTTTGCTTCCAGTTTTGCTATATAAGTGCATCTCTCACTGGTTGTAATGTTGGGTGGTAGGAGGAGAGGGTTGTCTGTGTACATGAGGCAATTTCTGCATTGCTCCAAGATGCCCAGATGCATCAGGTAGACAGAAAAAAACACCGGGAATTGACCCTTAGACATGCCTGGATAGGTGCTTATTTATTAAGTACTAAAAATTGTTTTCCTCTAGACAAGTGAGGAAAGTTGAGTGCTATAGTAATTTGTAGCTTATTTAGTGCTTACAACGAGTTCTGAACAAGTGCTGAGCTCAAAGAAACTGATTTTAGTGCTAAAACTAAAAAACTGGCTAGTTCTAAGGGAAAATTTGAAGAGCAGACATTCTGTGGAAGCAGGCAAAAACAGAACAACACAATCTCACAGTAATTAGCATTAAACATAAGCAGCAAGCTTTGCTGAGTAACCTTTACTCTTTTCTTCAGGGCATCTCACAGTACCCCAGTTACCTGTCATGTGGGATGCCTTTGATTTCACACCCACTATTCTATTTTAGGATTCTAAGGATTTATGATCCATCTTTATATTGCAAAATACATTGCAATATCTCTGAGGCAGGTTTTGACTAAGCTGAAATAGCAATGGAACTGCAATTGTACAAGGTACGCTTACATGCTTTAAAGCTCCCTTAGAAAATAAATTTTAAGATGAAAGCAAATGAACTGCAGACGCCATACCATTGTACAAGTGAAATGAACCTAAGCTTGGCAAATCTAAAACACAGACTGCTTTTAGCCTGCATCTGCCCACCCTCAAAAAAATATAAATTAATACAGAATATTCGATGTTTGAAGGAGCTGGGGAGAAAATGAAGCATTAAACCTTTGAAATAATATTAAATGGAACACAGTTTATACATAATAAATGTCATTTTATATTAATATGTTGCTCTCAAAATGTTATTTTATGGAGGGGGTTAGTAATCTAATGAGTAACACATTTTGAAATACATAAATGATCTACAAGGCATGCAAGAAAACGTGATATTGAGACTATATTACTTCTCTATGTTAGGAAAAACATATAAGTTCTTTGAGAACAGCTAAGGTACTTCTTTATGTGAATTTAACCACATGCATATTCAGAGCTTCTTAACCACAACTGTGGTGGGAAAAACATAGGCTGTTAACTTGGGGATCACGGACTGTGACTAACCAGGCTTGTGCAATAATGTTACTTCTAAAAATATTTCCCCTGAAGTTTTGCCTTGAAATATAATGCTACTGAAAAGCACAGCTGTATAGAAAATTGTTAATTTCTTATTTCTTGTGTGAGCTCCACCCAACCACAACCATCTATGTTTACGTCTATAAATTCTTTGCAAAACTTCAAGCACTTCCCAAATTTATTATTACCATAGGGAAGCATTAACCATGACATGCAGGCAGTCTTTGTTATAATTAATACCATTGTAAGTTTGTTTGTTTTTTAATTTTGAGTCAACATTTGTCCTAACTTTCCTTTTTTGGTAATTTCTGTTGATACAAGGTCACTCCTGACATACTTGCCTTTGACTTGGCAAAATAAATATATTGTTATATTTTAGGTTTGTTTATATAGGGTATCTAGCTGGATAGAACCCATTGATAGTCCAGGCACTAAAAGAAATCTCCATTTCCATCAGTTATATAAAATGGCTAGTAATTCAAGCAGTACAGCTATACAAGTCCAAATGAAATTTAAACCCATAGGTTTACATCTTGGAACTCATTATGGCCCACTGGTATAATACATTTCCTTCATAGATTCTGTAGTGTTAGTGTAACAGAATTCTTAGTCAGCAAGCAATTATTAGTATGATAAAGTAATACGCTATGAACTAAACCATGGTTAAGTGGTTCATTGGTAATAAATCGTAACATAAACAGATTACTTGTGCAATAAAACGCATAGAATTACCTTGACAACCGTAAAACTGTCAGCAGTAAAGTAAAATTAAAGGAATGAGAACTTAGAAGTTTAAGAGGAGTGAGATAAAACAGAGAGAAACAGAGGTAGAGAAAATGGGAGAAGAAAGGATATTAGTAAGGAGAGAGGGTTGGTTCAGGAGAAAGGGAAGAATGAACAAATGGAATAAAGAAACTGATTAACCTGGGGGAAAGGGATGGGTAAGGACAGATGATCAAATTTAGAAGGGTGGGGGGATAACTCCATTCAGGAAGTGCTGGCAGATAATAAAGTCATTAGTGAGGAAAACATGAGACTAATAGTAGTCAAGGAGTGTTTGCCAGTTTCACCACTCCACATTTCCAAGACCAGTTTTTGTTAGGCACTATCCCTTTAACTTGTGCAACTTTATCAACTGTCTAATAGTCTAAATTCACTGCTGGATGTGACAAGCCAGTTAAGTGAGCAGAGTGGACAACTACACAAATGTCAGTACTATTCACAGAATGAGGATCACGCATGTGGCTATTCCCAGGAAGAAACCATGGCCATGAAGGTTTGGGGAGGTGCTCTTTTTGTTCTAAATAACAAATATTTTTTTTTTATCCCAGAACATACTGCTCAGCCTTTTACACAATGAAAAGCTGCTGTATTTATGATTCGGTGACTTGAGATGCAGCTTCATCAATTTAAGAGCAATCCTACAGATGGTTATGTTAGTTTTTTTCGGAGGGGGGCTGTAGGGGGACTTTTCCTAATGCAGCTATTAGGTCATTACACTGCACAGGAATATCCCTGACCCAAAACATGAATGTAGCATGTTGGTCTCGTGTTGCTGTCATTGTTCATTCAAAAACATGTAAGAAATCACTCGGAATTGCTTCAGGAAGAACTTCTACACAATCCAAACAGGAAATTCTAACTAACATTCTCAAACGTACTGATTGGTCCCCTGTATACTCTGCTACCAGTCCCAATGATACCCTATTCTTCTTCACTCGTGCACTATATAACATTAAAAAATATACCTTTTACCATCCCTTAAAAAAGACTTAGAGGCTGATAACCAATTTACCCAAACTCCTAAACAAAGAACCTCTAACTTAGAAATTTTGGAAACAGGACCCCAGCAATCATTCTAACCACAAATGTTTCCTAAAACTAAAAAGGAAGCTATCACTGCAGTTAATTCAAACAAAGGCAGTTATCTCAGAAATCGATGGGTAGCTTTAATGTCATTGTTAGAAAAATATGTATTAATGTGTGTGCTTAATGCTAATTAGAAACTAAAAGAGTTAACAAGTTTTTCATTCTGTTTTATATACACTATTTTACATACAGCTTAGTTTTAAATGAGACTAAAAGATGCTTTTGAAACTGCAGTGTGCTTTCAACTTGCAAGATGCCCTCTGACCTAGTAACTGCTAGCACAGTAAAATTCATGTTTGTGCCTTTTGGAAATGTACTTGAAAAACAGGTGATTATCTGCTAGGTCAGGAAGCAATGAATAAACAATGCTATATTCTATAATGTTATGATTTTGAACAATTAGCTCTGTTCATGGTATGAGAATGTGCACAGATGCAGAAGGAAGAGATAAAGACAGACAAAGAACTGTTGGAGAAATGAACTGCAATCTATACTTGCTTTGTGCTCAAATTAGCTGTAGTACCTTGAATGGTAACATTGCATATATCTAACCGGTGGTAGCCAAGGCCACGTTGTCTTTCTTAGGAAGTTTCTCACAAAAAATTAATAGTACAAGCAGAAAAACATGAAAACAACTGCTATGTAATGATGATGTTAAAACTTGTGATCTGCTACGTCAGCTTGGTAGGCAATGTCTTATTAGAAAATGTATAAAAATGCTGGTATTTCCTGATTCTAGTTAGACAAACTCTGTATTAGCATGTTTTTGTCTCCTTGCTGCAAGATTAAAGTGCCTTAACCTGAACCTAAAGTGTATTGATCATTTTTAAAGTATATTTTTCCTTTGACAGATTGGTCCTTCGAGCCGGAAATATCTCTCACTCTAGCTCAGGTCAGATGGGCCCGGTGGCATGAAACCGTACGGGGAAGAGACCACATCGGTTCTTCTGCTCTGAAAGACCTCCGACTGAATTGTCGTTCAAAAGAGGCCAGCCACTGTTTCTGATCTGCGATTGGAGGACGAGTCAACGTTCCAGTGGGATCAAACACGGAGGCTCAGGTAAGGAGGAATTTACCTTTTTCTGTTTTAGATCAGGGACTTGTTACAGTATTTTTGTTTTTGTCAGGGAGATTTGCAAGTGCAGATCAGGGACAAAAAAGATTACTGTCTTGTCATAGATCAGGGAAACAGAATAGGTAGGCAGTTATTCTAGATAAACTGTGAAGAAGTGCAAATCTTGGTACCACGTGATGAAAAGGGTTATGTAACAATTTCTAACTTAGCTAAGACAACATGGGAAATCAGCGCACAAAAAGTTCCCGAGATCCACCCTTAACCGAACACGCGAAATATATGCAATTACAGCGTGCCGACAATGTTAGGTACTATACAAAATGGGTTAATAAATACAAATTTGATGGTAATTTAGATAAACCTTCACTTATCAAACTTGTCAAACAACTTAAAACAGACGCGAAAGGTCAGCTAAAAAAGCAACGTCAATTAGGAGTCCCTCAGGCACACAGGTGGCTTGAGGAAGCAAACCACAGGGAACTAAAGAATAAAAATTCAAAAGCAATGTTTTTAGATAAAGAAGACAATAACTTGGTAATAGCAACAGCCCCTCCACCCCCTCTGCTTCCCTTATCAGAATATGAAGTGAGTGGACAAGCTGATCCACCTCCGCTATATCCAGCTGTTCCTGCAAAACTAAAACCGTTTGTCAGAGATCCTGTCAAGACTAGGTCCCGAACACGCAACTTAAGAGGGGATATTGAATTGTATGAAATAAATAAAAATTCACAAGCTATGAGTGAAGAAGAGATATGTCCACTCATAGAAGTACCAAATCCACAGGCAGGACAGGCAGGACAGGACCCAACTCTTCTAGTATATAGACCGTGGACACCGGAAGACATCCGGAAAGCCACAGAGGGAATTCCCCATCCGAAAGTTAATTTTAGAAAATTCTTAGAAGACTTACAGGGCATGAGGTTAAGTTATCATTTGAATGGAGAGGAAGTAGAGAAAGTATTCAGACAAATCGTGGGTCCAGATTGGCACATGATCAGTGGCAACTGGAATCCCCGTGACGCAGAACATAGGCCACTCCCACATAGTAACGCAGAACTGGATAACAGAGTGAAAGGTCTGACAGACCGGATCTCTGAGAAATGGAAGCCTAGGGCTGACTGGACTTGCATTAATCAATGCATACAACAAGAAGGTGAAACTGTTGATAGATATTATGCCAGATTATTAGAATGTTTTAATAACCATTGTGGAATGCAGGTACCTAAGACCAAACACATAATTCCCCATATGAGCAGCAGCTAAAGAATGCATTTTTGAAAGGCAGTATTGCACCCATTAGCAGCTTTATTACAAAGCACATGGTAGATCATCGTACAAGTAGATTACAGTCATTACTTGAATATGCAAGACATGCCAAAAGGCATTTTAATAGCAAAAAGAAAAAGAAAACTCAAGTATTTGCAGTAGAAGATGGATCAGAAGTCTTTGTAGTACAAACTGGGAAGAAGGGTAAGAAAAATGCCCAGGGAAACAAACAGTCTGATAAATGATCAGAGGACTTTGAAGAGAGAAAGAAAAGGGGTGAATGTTTTAAATGCGGGGAAAAAGGAACATTTAGCAAGGGATTGCAGGCAAAATAAAAAGGTAACCACAGAAGACAAGGAGGGTGAGGACTGACTATATGATAGTCAAGAATTACTGGAAAGGAATAATCAAGAAAAGACAAGTGCAAATGTGATAGAAGGAGTAGAGGATGTGATAGAAGAAATCAAGGATGTGCATGAAATCACAGATAATGAAGAAAATGAAATTTTAGACTTGGCATTATTGAGCCTAGAGCTCTACTTAGCAGACACAAAACCGGAAGTTACACTTCTGGTAGAGGGGAGGGAAGTTAAATTCCTGTGTGACTCAGGGGCTTCACGGACCCTGATACATCCTTCCAAACTACCAGAAAATTCAGAATCACTTGATTACATATTAGTGAAAGCAGCTAATGGACAGCTGTATCGGGAGCCACTCTCCCACAACATAGCAATAACTGACCCTGTTTCAGGGATGACCCAGAGAAGCAAAATTGTTGTTTCTGCAAAATGCCCAGTAAATCTTTTGGGCAGAGACCTAATGCAGATATTTGGTATAGCAGTAGTTCCAACTATGCAGGGTATGGAAGCACAGCGACAAATGGATACTTTTGTAGTGCGACCAGAGGGTGAAACATTTTATTGGTACAGCCAGGACTTGGTTACGACTGGTCCAGGGGTGGTAACCGAAGAACTGATGAATGTAGCCATCAGTAAATCCCCCTCCCTTGACACTGATAAACAGCATTTGTTGCATTGCACTCTATATTACTGTAGCAAACCAGGACCTGATAAAGAATATGAGCAAGAACTGTTTAGAAACCATGCTAACAGATTAGTATTACGAAATCTGTACTGGGACACAGAAGGAAACAGTGTAGTGAGCTGTTCATTGCCCCAGGAATTCCTAGCACTTTACAAATCTAATCGATTACCACATGTGAGTTTGACTAAAGACAGAAATGTGAAGTGGGCAGACCTAGGAGAAAAAGTCACAAGGTGGGAAAAGCAGGCAGAGTTAGAACTTTCCGAACAGGGAGTACAAAAGCAGAAGTTGAATTGGATAACACAGACACACCCAGCTGTACATTTGCAGGCAAGTGAGGACAGCTGAGTAGCACTCTTACTAGAAGAAGAGGAAAAAGCCTTACGAGGCATACCAGAGACTCTCTGGTCAACAGGGAAATCAGATGTAGGACTTATTCATACAGCAGGACCAGTCACTATCACGCCAAAGTCAGCATTTTGACCTCAAAAGAGACAGTATCCCTTGAGAAAGGATGCAGAAATAGGAATCAAACCTATAATAGCAGCCTTACTTAAGGAAGGAGTATTGATAGAATCTCCCAATTCACCATGTAATACACCCTTATTTCCTGTTAGGAAAGCAAATGGAGAATGGCGTATGGTCCAAGATCTACAAGCTGTAAATGATGCAGTTATACCTAGAGCACCTACGGTGCCAGATCCACACACTTTATTTTTTTTTTAAATATTTTTATTAATTTCCAAAAACAAGAAAACATGAATGCAGGTTATTTATGAGAATGAAGTATTTACAAATTATTTAAAAAGGTAGGCTAAAACCTCTAAACAGATATCAAACATTAAAACCAAAATAAAGTATTTATAAGGGTGTCTATTGTTGACATATAATTGACTTTCTATACAATTGTTTCCGGATTATAATCTGCTGCAGTCATTATTCTCCAGTATTTCAGTTACTTTTTGCCATGCTACGTATAATGATGTAGTTCTTTCAGTTCTTCCTTTAATAGTGTTCATTTCCAATTGTGATACTGCTGACACCATATTGATGAATTGCTTAAAAGTTGGAGAAGCTTTGGATTTCCAGTTTGATGTAATGTTCTTCCTTGCAATAGCTAGGAGAGTCCATAAGATTACATATTTTGTTCTTGGCACACAGTCAGGTACAGGTGCATTAAACAAAATAATAGATTTGGAAATCTGAATTTATCATTGAATACCATTTGCAGAAAATAATTTATTTTATCCCAATATGGTTTAATCAAATGGCATTCGTAGAACATATGTTGCCAGTCTGCTTTTATTGATAAATCACATCTCCAGCAGCCAATATTTTTCTTAAACATAAGTTCCATTTTATGAGGGGTTACATAAGATCTGTGTATGAATTGCCATGTAAAAGTCTCCAATGTAATGAAAGTGATGTCTGCTTTGGAGAGAGAAGAATTAGTTTTATCTCTGTCATTTGGCACATGTCCATTAACTGATCTATAATAATTCCATATTTTGTCATTATTATGCATTTTTATTTTTTTGTTTGTTTTATAAATAGATGATAAGTATCCCTTTCCAGTAATGGCTTGATTCGTTAGTAATATTATATGTTCTATAAGGTTAGGAACATTTTGTCTTATTGATGGTTGCATTGTTTCTTGTTTGCTTAATATATACTGTCTTAATTCTTGTACATGTAACCACAAACTATCTTCTATATTTAATTTCTGTTTAATCTGGTCTATTGTCAGAGGTTTTCCAGAGTTTAGCAATTGATGCCAATATATTAATCCCTTTTCTTTAAGCATGTTGACTACTTCCATATTAAATGTTATTATATTACCTTGTGTGTGCGCTACTGGGTATAAAAGAAATGACCATGCTTTAATATCAGGATTGCTATTAATAAGATTTTGGAAAATTTTTAATGTATAAGTAATGTATTTGGAACTTATATTTTTATTCTTATGTATCATCATATATTCCTTCATCAGCCATAGAAAATTGTTTGTTATAAAATCTGTATACTTATTTGCTACTACAAATCCTGATTTTAACCAGATTCTCTCATGTACTAGCTTCCATTTTGATGTATATTTTGTATTTAGCCATAATGATATTGTTTTAATAATGGATGAATGCAAATATATTTCTATGTCTGGTAAACCTATGCCACCTATATCCCAATCATCTAGATGATACTTCATAGCTATCCTTGGTTTTTTTGGATACCATAGGAATCTTACCATTAAATCATTTAATTGTTTTAGGTGCGATTTAGCTGGTGGCAAAGAACAAGCTTGTATGACATAAAGAATATTTGGAAATATGATCATTTTAATTATATAAAGCCTTTCTTCCATTGAAAAGAAGAATTTATTCCATCTTTGCATTAGATTTTTAATATTATTTAAGGTCTCTTTATAATTTGTTTCAATTGTAGTATCTAGGTTGTTAGTTATTATAATTCCCAAGTATTTAATTATATTATCGGTAGAGATATATTTATGGTATTTTTTATTTAGATCTTTTTATTAGTATTTATAAGCAATACATTTGTTTTGTTCTCATTAAATTTAAGACTTGAAAAGTTTTGAAAGTTTTGAATTGAGTCCCATAATGCTTTTAAACTGCTATTATTATTTTTTAAGGTAATTAAAATATCATCTGCAAAAAGTTGAATTTTAAGCTCTAGGCTGTTGTCTAGTTGTATTCCTTCAATATTTTTATCCATACGTATATTATTTGCTAAGGGTTCAATGACTAGCACAGACAATAACGGAGAAAGAGGGCAGCCTTGTTTTGTGCCCTTAGTTATTTTAATAGATTTAGACAGACAAGATCCCAGTTTTATATAAGCCAATGATTTTTCATATAATGATTTTATTAACAAAGTGAAGTTGTTTGAGAAGCCATATTCTTCTAAAACTAACCACAGATAATCCCAGTTCACTGAATCAAATGTGCTATTTATGTCTAAGCTAATAACATTCATTTTGTTTTTTGTGACATTTATATAATCAATTAAGGAAAGAATTCTTTTAATGTTGTCATAAGTGTTCCCATCTTTTATAAAAACCTGTTTGATCCTCCTCTATCAAAAGTGGTAGTAATTGTTTTTCTCAAACAAGTAGTTGTTTGAGAAGCCATATTCTTCTAAAACTAACCACAGATAATCCCAGTTCACTGAATCAAATGCGCTATTTATGTCTAAGCTAATAACATTCATTTTGTTTTTTGTGACATTTATATAATCAATTAAGGAAAGAATTCTTTTAATGTTGTCATAAGTGTTCCCATCTTTTATAAAAACCTGTTTGATCCTCCTCTATCAAAAGTGGTAGTAATTGTTTTATTCGAGCAGCATGTATTGCCATAAAAATTTTATAATCTATATTAAGAAGTGAAATAGGTCTGTATGATGAACATTCACTGGGATCTTTATTTTGTTTCAGAATTGATGATATTAATGTGTACTTCCAAGAAGGAGGAATGTCTTTACCATTTTTAACTGATGTAAAGACATTCAATAACAACAGCAAAGCCTCATTTGATAGTAATTTAAACATTTCTGGGGTGATATTATCTATACCTGGAGCTTTGTTTAATTTTAGCTTATTTACTTCAGCTTTAAGTTCTGTCATTGTTATTTGTTTATCTATTAGTTGTACCTGCTCCTCTAATAACCTAACTTTAACATTGTTTTTGAGAAAAGCTTTCAATACTGAATGTGTTTCTGTTTTCTCATTTTGATTATTAAGTTTATGAAAAATAGCCTAAAAGCTTCAAGTATTCCTTCTAAATCAGATACTTTCTTTTGGTTTCTATATTATGTATTTCCTTGATTTGATTTGTTTTAATAATCTTTTTAGTCCTATTTGCTATTCTTCGTTGGTTTGTAGGGTTCATTGAATAGTAACATAGTTTAATTTTTTCTAAGTTGATCATTGTTTTGTGGTGTAGCGTCTCTGAGTATTTTTATTAGTATCTTCTAGTTCTTTTATTAAGTTGGTGTTTCCATTTTGAATATCAAGCTTTAAATTATCTACTTTTGACTGTAATTCCATTAATTCCTTATTCCACTGTTTTTGTTTATTTTTATACCATCCCACCGCTCTTCCATATAGGTATGCTTTCAATGCATCCCATATATATATTTCAGATACATCTTTTGTAAGATTGATATCTAGGAATGTTTGTGTCTCTTTAATATAAAATTCCTTAAAATCTTTGAGATTTGTTATGTAAGATGGTATTCTTGTTACTGATATCCTTCTCTTGAAACATAAGTCTATCTCAAACGTTATGGTGTTATGGTCCGAAAATGGATATGAAATTGCCTTGACTTTATTTAATTTAGAGGTTAAATCCTTTGTTATGTACACTCTATCTATTCTAGAGTATGTATTATGTCTATGGGAAAAATGTGTAAAGAATAGTGAATCTGGGATAGCATACTCATGTATGTCAACTATATTAAACGTTTCAACAAACTCAGATAGCAACTTTGTTAAAGGTGATCTCTTACGTGTAGTTTTAGTATTTGTGTCAGTTTCTTTTATAATGCAATTGAAATCTCCAGCTATGATTAAATTGCCTTTGGGATATTGTACAATGTCTTCTAAGTGTTGTTTGGCCACTCTAACACCTAGTCCTGGTATCCAATAAATATTCACTAATGTATATATCATTTCATTGATAGATATTGTCACTAGACAAAACATTCCTGAGTTGTCATGGAACGTGTTTATGATTTTAGGCATTAAAGTAGTGTTTTTCCACAAAATTGCTACTCCCCTTCGCTTCTGATTATAGGTGGAACTTACTAGTATTGTATAATTTTTATTGTTTATTTTATTTATGTCTTCCTGTGTAAGGTGTGTTTCCTGTAAAAATACTAGTTGCGTTTCACATAGCTTTAAATATCTATAAAGACTTCCCCTTTTGCAGCTATTATTTAAACCATTTACATTAAGAGATATACATTTTGCAATTGGATTTATATTAGCTTTGCTTTTATCCATATTCATATACTCGTAACACTGTGTAGATGTGTGTACATGAAGAGAATGACTTGTTCTTTCTTCTTCCAACAGTATTACAATAGATTAGAGACACCCAATAAAAGTAAATTACAAGATCATAACTGAGAACAATATAAGATAAACAACCACCAAACCCCTCCATGAGAAAAAACATCTCATCCTTGAATGATCTAATCATTCAAGTGATCTCTCTAAGTCTGCATTTCAGCATCCTCCCCCGGCCCCGCCATATGGTAGTTTTATAATGAAAAGTATCTTATATATCTTTTAAGTATACATGTATCTGTCTTTACAGATTACCTAAATACAGTCTTTATCTATTTTTAATATTTTATAAAACACTAAGGCAACACAACTATACAGAGATTTAATACTTAACTATTTGGTTTTGTTTAAATTGTAAAGGAAAATCTTTTATTTTAATATATCTTTTGTGTAGCAATAATGGTTATGCATCTTAAAAATAATATGCTTGCTGTCTATCTCCCTTATAGTGTGAGTGACATTCATAGGTATCAAATTTATTGTAATGGTCTACCTATATATATATATATATATATATATATATATATATATATATATATACATATATATATATATATATATATATATATATATATACATATACATACATACACATACACACACACACACACACATATATATATATATATATATATATATATATATATATACACGCATACATACATACACACATATATGCATACATACATAAAAAAAATGTTGAGCATTATATGCATCAGTTAACCATGCCACAAGTTGATTAAATCAGAAAGTATCCGTAACAATGAATATAACATTACATTTGTATTGTCATTTATCAGTAATCTTATAGTTTTCTTTTAATTCAAAAGTCATATTTTAGTGGTATGAATGCTACTAATTTGTTTTTGGCATTGGTATTATATAGTTTAAGACTATATTTCTTAGCAATTCCTATATATTTATTAGTGCCACTGGCATATTTCATCGCTAGTGTACCACATATGTCATATGTCAAATAGCAACTCATACTCCTTATGATATTACAGGATTTATCTGCAGCATTATAACTGAAAGGTTGGAAAATATGAGAAGCAAAGTAGGCTTTAAATATGCTATACCACAATTGTTTGGTACTTATTACTGTCAACTCTTCTACATACACAGGAAAAGATAACCTTATATGACCATCAACCATTTTCTTCATTTTTCTCTTCATCCTTCTATTCTCCATTTTTAATAAATATTTGTTTCTATTGTGGTTTCTTTGAATTTAGTGAGGGTACTCCATATCATATTATAGATAATATACAACGTTCAAACAGAGAACATGCCCAATATAGAGACATATTCTCAACTCAAGTGGTCCACACCATATATTTATAACACTGCAGTCAGAAATATACTAATGAATATGCAATAACTAGCAGCTTTGCAGCATGTGTGTGTCTCTAACAAGTACATACCTATAGGATATTAAAAAGAATAGATAGCATGCTCTTGTTTCATAATTAACAAATGCACACAGCCTGGCATTTACTTTCATAGACAGAAATTAGACCTGCTACTTATATGCATATCGGGTACCAACAGCAATATGTTAGTAAATGCCTATGCTATTCAAATCATATTTTAATGCTGATTGATATGAGATGTAGCTGACAATGGCTTTAGCGTTTGTGATGTTATATAATATATATTCAGTATTATAAGTAAAAGTATGTTGCATGTCTATTTGCAATCTAAGGTTCAAGGCTGATCAATTTAGACATACAAGACAATCTCTTTAGCCTTGGTTATATAATGGGAGTTACTGTGTCTCTACACAACCATTCATTTTCAGTGAGGATGTTCAATATTAATATAACTTGCCTTTAATAAAAGCATACTTATAATTCAGCAGTTCTTTCCTATATATATATATATAAAACAATATCATAAGCAAGTCTGAGATTTTTTCTTGCTCATTACTGCTTAATGATTGTGCTACTTGAACAATTTAATATTTACAGAGTATCTTGATAATTAAACAGCAACTCCTTTTTACCCTTAAAATGCCTAATAACACATAGCTACATTCATGAACCTTAATTGACTTACTATCCTTAAGGTTGAGTACACTAGCTGCAGTGTGTTTACAAATATGTTATATAGTTCCAGTCAAGGACTTAAATATATTAAATTTTATAAAATTAAGTTAAATTATAGTAATTTACGTGGGTGATCTTATCAGAAAAGATTATAGTAAAGTCTGTATGTGTTAACTATTCATACAGTTTCTTCCAAGTGATATACTTCTTTTAAGCTTTGTGTGCTGTTTATGTGTACAATTCAAAATGAATAACAAATATTACAATATAATAAAATGTCATGTATGTGTTGATACCTTCTAAATTCATTAGGTACTTCAGTGTACTTTTAATATTTGTTAAACTGTAAAAGCACTTTGCCATCTCATAAATAGTGTGCTGGTTACTTTAAGTAGCTTAGGAGCTGACACCACACCCATACTGTCTTGTTTTAGTGCTGACATCACTCATGACTGTTTACTTTCATTTTGTGCTGTTAGAAGGTTTAACACACTGTAATGGATTCTAACTGAAGAACCTTCATTCGGGGTGGTAAAATAAGAGTTCCCAGCTCGTGACCATGGCGGGAAGACAAAAACAAAGTGAGTGAAGGTTTTAGGGCTGTTTAAACTGAACACCAGCTCATTAAACTTCTATTAGTTTTCTTAACATTAAGGGCAGATATACAAGCCAAACAGTTGTTTGTTAGTCAAAAAGGCACTTTTAGCATCAAAGAATAGATAATTACTTTTCAAGGCACTTTTTGACAGTTATTACTATCAGTTTTTATATATTATTATGTGTATTAAATACATCAGTTTAGATATTTCATGCAGCTTAGTGTAAATAATATAAAAAGGAATCATGCTCATTTAAACACACCACATTAATATGTCAGTGTAAATACATCATATTCTACACTAGCAGTAAAAGGCAGGTAATTTATAAATGAACTACCTAAACATCATTTAGAGTTAGAAAAATCATGACTGTAAGTATTTACACTGTAATAGAGAAATATATGTTACCTTGCTTTCTTTAAGGTTGTTTCCTTTAGTTATAAAATGTCCTGCTTATCTTGTATTTATATTGTTTCAAAGACTGACACATGTGTAAAGCATGAATGCTTTCAAAGAACTTTTTTGCCTTACAGAGCAAATAGAAGACAATAATGTTTGTGTTTTTCATATGTCTTTTATCGTTTCTTCTTCTTCTTGTCAGCAGTGCTCCATTCATTTTTTTCTAAGTGACGCTTAACCCCAAATTGGGAGAAATCCATTTCTTCCACATTATCCAAGGTTTTATTAGCTGAAAGATAAGAAACTGTTGCTTGCAGAGTGTCAAAAGTTTTAGGACCTTCAGTAAAAATATTTTTATTCTTGCAGGGAACAGCAAGTGGACTTTAAGTTGTCTTTTTTCAATTCCTTTATCAGAGGGAGACATTCTTTTCTTGCAGTTATAACTCCAGCAGAATAATCATTATCAAATCTGATTATGTTGTCTTTGTATTTAACTGGAGAAGTTGACCATGCTGTTTTTAAAATAAGTTCCTTGTCCTGTGATGAAAAAAACTTTACTATTATTGGTCTCGGGTGATTTTTTGATTTAATGGTTGATGAAGCAGCTCTTAAGGATCTGTGGGCTCTTTCAATTCTATAAGAAAGAGCTTCAGGCAATTTTAAAACTTCTGGTAACCAGGTAGTAAGGAAAGTCACCATGTTATCTCCCTCTGTTTTCTCTGGTAGCCCATAGATGCGAAGGTTATTTCATCTGGACCTGTTCTCTAGATCATCTATTTTATTTTGTAATGAAGCATTTTGTTGTGATAAAAAATGTAGCTGAAGATCTTGTTCTGAGAGTCTGCCCTCAGTATCATTTAAGGATCTCTCTATGTCAGCTATTTGAGACTTCTGTTGCGTCATTATTTCTTGTAGTTGCTGTATTTGTTTTGTAGATCTCTCCTCAAAAGTGTCCAGTTTGGTATTCATTTTGTCAAATTTCACTGACAAGTCTTGTATAGCATTTAATAAAGACTGTATCTCCTTTTTCATCATCTGGTCCTGTGTGGTATGCTTAGAAAAGCTCATTTTCAGTAGATTCAGATACCTTCCTTCTTGTTTTTGACAGAAAAAATAATGTTTAAAGCCAATTTTTTGCACTGTAGACTTCTAGTGATATTAGTAGAAGTAATTCAACAAAATAGGTTTGTCTACAATATCTAGTTTTTAAAAATTCCTTTCAGAAATATCTTTTGAGTGCAGAGCTGAGAAAAGATGCTGCCAACCAGTCTACATCCTAGCCACGCCCCATCCACACACTTTATTAAATGATTTGAAACCTCAACAAAAGTATTTTTCTGTGGTAGATATTAGCAATGCATTTTTCTCAATACCGATACACTCTGACAGCCAACATTGGTTTGCATTTACATTTCAGGGGAAAAGGTATACATACACGTGATTACCACAGGGATATTGTGAGAGTCCATCAATATTCGCACAGGAAATGGCAAGTAACCTGGCGGGATTTATCCCACCGAAAGGCAGCCAGATTTTACTTTATGTAGATGACATTCTGCTGGCAGCCCCCACCCAGCAAGAATGCAGAGAAGATACCATAGCATTACTACAATTTTTAGCTACTCAAGGGCACAAGGTAAACAAAAACAAACTGCAACTTTGGAAAAAACGGGTCAAATACCTGGGATATGTAATATCCAAAGAGGGCAGAATATTAGATGATGACAGAAAAACAGCAATATTACAAGCACCTAAACCAACTACCAAGAAGGAAATTATGTCATTCCTAGGTACTACTAGTTTTTGTCGGAGTTGGATTCCAAACTATATCTTGGAATCTGCTCCACTGACTAACTTGATATTCAAAAAGCCTATGGCAGCACAAGATTTATTAAAGTGGACACCAGAAGCAGAATCAGCTTTCTGCAAACTGAAACAACTGATAGCATCCTCATTAGTTTTAGGATTACCAAACTATCATAAATGATTTTTCCAAACTGTAGATTGTAAACAGGGTTATATGACATCAGTGTTAACACAACAGCATGGGGACAAACAACGCCCCATAGCTTACTATTCATCACAGCTAGACCCAGTGGCACGATCCCTGCCCCACTGTGTACAAGCAGTAGTCGCAGCTGCAATGGCAGTGCAGGCTTCAGCCTCAGTAGTGTTATTCCACTCTCTCACATTGAGAGTGCCTCATGCAGTCGCGATTATTTTACTGCAAGAAAAAGTAGCATATCTTTCTCCTGCTAGACATCTTTCCTGTATGACTATATTGTTGAGCCAACCTCATATGACAATTGAACGATGCACAACTTTGAATCCGTCAACATTGCTCCCAACCCCTGCAGATGGCAAACCACACAGCTGCCTACAGGAGATTGAGCAAAAGACACTACCTAGAAAAGATCTCATGGATGTTCCCTTGGATGATGCTGGGGTGACATACTATGTGGACGGCTTGTGTAGGAGGGGTCCTACAGGACAGAATCTACTGGGGTATGCAGTAGTTTCTGATATTGAGATTTTAGAAGCAAAGTCTTTACCGCACAACTTATCTGCACAAGCAGCAGAATTGATTGCTTTAACAAGGGCATGTACCTTGGCAAAGGATAAACGAGTGAACATTTTTACTGACAGCCAGTATGCTTTTTCTACTGTACATGTTTTTGTGCAGCAGTGGAAAAATAGAGGAATGATAACATCTACTGGCAAACCAATTAATCATGCGCAATTTATTTTAGATTTGTTAGACTCTATTCAGTTACCTCAGAAAGTAGCTATTTGCAAATGCGTAGCTCATACCAAGCAACAGAATAGAATTTCAAAAGGTAATGCGAGGGCTGATACAGCTGCAAAACAAGCAGCTTCAGCTTCAGAAGTATTTCTTTTGAGTGAGGAGTTACAACCATCTGAGATTTTAGATTTAGAAATATTAAAAACAATGCAGACACTTACTACAAATGTAGAAAAACAAAAATGGATAAAACGAGGAGCAATTTTTGAGAAAGGGCTGTACATCTCCAAAGAGAGAAAACCAATTTTGCCATCTAACTTGTTTAGATATGCAGCTTTGTTGAGCCATGGGCAGTGCCATGTCTCAACAGCGGGGATGGTACAGTTAGTGAATCGAGTGTTTACAATGTATGGATTTACAAACTACACAAAAAATTTTTGTGCAGCATGCCATGTTTGTAACAAGCATCATGCACAGGGGGCATTGAAGCCTAAGAAAGGGAGTTTCCCTACACCACTGTATCCGTTCCATACTATTTGTATGGATTTTATAGAGCTGAACAAATGTGAAAATAAGAAGTACTGCCTTGTCATTATAGACATGTTTTCCAAATGGGTGGAAGCTTTTCCGACTAAAAATCCAGATGCAGCTACTGTTGCAAAAGTCCTCATTAAAGAAATTATTCCTAGATTTGGCATACCAGAAAAGATTTATAGTGACAATGGCACACACTTTGTAAATCAAACTATACAACAATTAAGCCATTACTTTGGGATTTCTCTGAAAAACCATTGTGCATACCACCCCCAATCTGCAGGATTAGTAGAGAGGCACAATGGAATTTTGAAAAATAAGCTCAGGAAATTGATTAGTGAGACACAAAAGAACTGGGTGCACTGTCTACCTCTGGCACTGTTGAGTATGAGAGCTGTTCCAAATGTAAAAGGATTAACTCCTTTTGAAATTCTGTTTGGGAGGGCATATTATACACCTCAGTGGAAACCTCTCATGCCTGCAGACCAGGAGGCTGACAGTTCACTTGCAGAGTATATGAAGTGATTTTTGAATAACAAACTTTTGCAGTTAAATTCTGTTTTCAGATAAAGAACAAACCAAACCATCGGAAGCAGCAATAGTCCCAGGCACATGGGTCTGGGTGAAAGTCGTGAAGAAAAAGAATTGGAGTTCTCCGAAGTGGGAAGGACCGTACCAGGTGCTACTGTCAACACCCACTGCAGTCAAGATCGCAGAGCAAACGTCCTGGATTCATCTGACACACTGTAAATTGGTTAAGAACTTTGAACTGGACAAAAACCTTGTTACTGTTGTACAACGAGAACAAAATGACCAGGTATAGAGTGAACAGGGATGCAGAACAACCTCAGAAAATTTGCATGATTATTCTGATAGCTATACTGATAACAATGATCTTTTTGCTGTGGCCTTTCCTTTTCCCAGCCACACGAGTTGAACTGAACAAATGTGATGCATTACTCATAGACTGGCATCCAAACTTTAACACTTACCAAGCAATTAAATATGTGTATGCTGAGACTTTTAATGTTTTGAACTGCTGGATTTGCACAGCTATACCAACAGCATACGGGGGATTATTGATGACTGCTGTCCCCCTAGGGGTCAAAGAGACCTGGGAAAACTTGATACTATACCTGTGAAATCACAAGACAAAATAGCATTGTACCTACCTGTTACACAAAAAGGGATTGTATGTTTTTTATAAAAATGACACTATTCAGGTGGGTTGGAGCAATTGCAATGTGACTGTTTCTTATAAATGTTATATTAAGGTCAGTAAGGAAAAAACTTTTTGTGATACAAACTATGATGCATATTTTGAGAAGATGCATAGAAGTGTTAGTGAAATACAACATAATCCTGTTCTTTTAAAGCAGCTTTCTATTATTGATAAGAAAATGTTTCATGCAGAGCTAGCTTATATCAATACTAAAGTAGAGAGTTGTTATTTTGTTTGTGGGGAAAAAAAGCATATAAATGGCTACCTGAGAATTGGTCCGGCAGTTGTTTTTTGGGTTACCTGGTTCTGGCCATACGACACACTGCAGCTTTGCCTCAGGGAAAAATTTGGAATGTCAGAGAGGTCAGCAGTAAACCTAGAAGTCCAATCAAGAGACCGAGAATCCAGTGGGATGAATCGAAGCAGGGTGGAGAAACCATAATTCCGTGAAAAACAAAGATAAACTGACACACATGAACTTGAGTGACACCATTATATCGTGGGCAGGCATAGCCCCTGCATATGGCGCAGTGAAATCAATTTGGGAGCTGAGAAAACTGTCTAACCTTCTCGAAGTTATGAGCAATGCAACTTTTTCTGCTCTCGAATAAGTGACCGATGAACTAAATGCTATGAGAACTGTGGTACTTCAAAACCGCATGGCTCTTGACTTCACCCTAGTGGCGAGAGGTGGTACGTGCGCTTTAATCAAAGAAGAATGCTGTTCATATATTCCTGACAACCAGCACGAGATAAACAACCATCTTGAGGTGATCCAGCAAGTGTCGACCATGACCAAACCAGGCCCAAACCCTCTAATGGACTTTTTCCAGAATTTCTTTGGGGGATGGGGTTCCATCCTAATGAACATCCTGACTGCCATTTGTGTGGGATTACTCCTTTTAGGAGCATGCATTTGTTGTGGTTTTCCCTGCATGAAAAAGCTAATCAAAGATTTTATAGACATGTCAGTTTCTGAGACTTTGTATCAAAGTACTGAAATTGAAGAGTTGTTGAAAAGTGAAACACTTTCATAAGTCTAAACTGAATGACTCTCTTAACTGCAAATCCTGAATGGAAGAGGTTAGGAGAAGAAGCAAACTGTTTATGCTTTTGAAAATAGAATTAAAAAGTATTAACAGGGGGGAAATGTTAGAAAAATATGTATTAATGTGTGTGCTTAATGCTAATTAGAAACTAAAAGAGTTAACACGTTTTTCATTCTATTTTATATACACTATTTTACATACAGCTTAGTTTTATATGAGACTAAAAGATGCTTTTGAAACTGCAGTGTGCTTTCTGAAACTTGCAACATGCCCTCTGACCTAGTAACTGCTAGCACAGCAAAATTCATGTTTATGCCTTTTGGAAATGTACTTGAAAAACAGGTGATTATCTGCTAGGTCAGGAAGCAATGAATGAACAATGCTATATTCTATAATGTTATGATTTTGAACAATTAGCTCTGTTCGTGGTATGAGAACGTGCACAGCTGCAGGAGGAAGAGATAAAGATATATATAGATATGACTAAAGCTTATATATATATGACTAAAGCTTTCAAAACAGTTATCCATCTTCTTAACTTTGGTGCAAATACACTACAATTGAATTTGAAAATAACCTAGAAAATAGGACTTTTTTGGGTATATAACAATAAGACATTTTCTAATCAGGTAACTTTAAATACTTGAGTACCACAAAGCTCTGTCCAAGGATCCCTACTTTTCTCTCCATTCATTAATGACCTCACCCATTACCTTCCACAAGTAGACATAGTTATGCAGGCTGAATACCTCTTCATCTAGAATCCGATCGATCACCATCCAAGTTACAACACAATCTGCATGAAAAATTCTCATCCCTCTGTTACTGGCCTATAAACAACAAGTGAATAGTTACCTTGGCAAATCCAGTATAATGCTGCTTGGAACACCTAAAAAACTGCAATTTATTTTCCAGTAATATCAAAAATGGAGGTGCTTAGGAGAAATGGCAGTGGAATTTCTAACTAGATTGTTTAATGAAATTTTGGAAAGTCAGAGGATGCCTGAGGAGTGGAGAAAAAGTGTTTTGGTACCTATCTTTAAGAATAAGGGTGATGTGCAGAGCTGAAGTAACTACAGAGGGATAAAACTGATCAGTCACAGCTTGAAGTTATGGGAAAGAGTAGTAGAAGCTAGGTTAAGAAGGGAGGTGATGATTAGTGATCAGCAGTATGGTTTCATGCCAGGAAAGAACACTACAGATGCAATGTTTGCTCTGAGAGTGTTATTGGAGAAATACAGAGAAGGTCAGAAGGAGTTGCATTGTGTCTTTGTAGACTTGGAGAAAGTATATGACAGGGTGCCTAGAGAAGAGTTGTGGTATTGTGTGAGGAAGTCGGGAGTGGCAGAGAAGTATGTAAGAGTGGTACAGGATATGTACGAGGGTAGTGTGACAGTGGTGAGGACTACAGTGGGAGTGACAGATCCATTTAAGGTGGAGGTGGGATTACATCAAGGATCATCTCTGAGTCCTTTCATATTTGCAGTGGTGATGGACAGGTTGACAGATGACATCAGACAGGAGGCCCTGTGGACTATGATGTTTGCAGATGTCATTGTGATCTGTAGTGAGAGTAGGAATCAGGTTGAGGAGACTCTGGATAGGTGGAGATATGCTCTAGAGAGCAGAGGAATGAAAGCCAGCAGGGCTAAGACAGAATATATATGTGTAAATGAGAGGGAGGGTAGAGGAATGGTGAGGATGCAGGGAGTAGAGTTGGTAAAGGTGGACGAGTTTAAGTACTTGGGATCAACAGTTCAGAGTAATGGTGAATGTGGAAGAGAGGTGAAGAAGAGAGTCAGGCAGGGTGGAATGGGTGGAGAAGAGTGTCAGGAGTGATTTGTGACAGATGGGTACCAGTAAGAGTGAAAGGGAAGGTCTACAAGAGGGTAGTGAGACCAGCTATGTTATATGGGTTGGAGACAGTGGCATTGACAAAAAGGCAGGCATCAGAGCTGGATGTGGCAGAGTTAAAGATGTTAAGATTTGCACTCGGTGTGACTAGGATGGATAGGATTAGGAATCAGTATATTAAAGGGTCAGCTCATGTTGGACAGTTTGGAGACAAAGCAAGAGAGACGATATTGCGTTGGTTTGGACATGTGCTGAGGAGGGATGATGGGTATATTGGGAAAAAGATGCTAAGGATGGAGCTGCCAGGTAAGAGGAAAAGAGGAAAGCCTAAGATAAGGTTTATGGATGTGGTGAGAGAGGACATGCAGGCAGTTGGTGTGACAGAGCAAGATGCAGAGGATAGGAAGAAATGGAAAGAGATGATCTGCTGTGGCGACCCCTAACGGGAATAGCCGAAAGAGGATGATGATGATGATGATCAAAAATACACATGGTAATTGTAGATCAGAGTGTGTGATGCACCTTTAAGAAGATTTCTAGTCAGCAGGCACATGCATATAAGTACTGAGCACAAGCAAGAAAGAGTGCCATTTTGCAGTGAGCAGCCGAGGTGTAAGCAGGCATGTGTGTAGTAGTGAGTCACTTAGTTAGTTCAGGTTTAATATTCGAGTCATCCATCCTGATGTGTTCTATGTAATAAACTACTTAAACGAGTACCCATCCTCATTGTCTTATTCAATATACACATGACAAGCAACAGTGATGTCATTCCAAATCTGATAATACAAAAATACTTGGGCATCCTATTTGACCACTCAGTGTACTTCTCAGACTATGCTGACTACAAAATTAGAAAACTATTAAGTCAATTAAAGCCTTGTAGTAGAATAACACACCACTTTTCACCAAAAGCTTTCAATCCCTAGCCAAAAATGTATTCTTTCCAAAACTGAAATATTTTTTTCTCTCTCTCTCCTAAGCATCTGTTCTAGTACTAACTCCCAAAAGCAATAATTAATTAAAAAAAAACAAAATATGTCACTACGCATTCTGTGACAGACTCATTACAGAGTAAGGCATTATTAATTAATACTTAGAAAATGGGCAGAATTCACATGCAATACCCTACTAGAGAGAAGAGGTTTTCCAACAGAGCAATGATGTGCAAGGAGAGCCTGATATCAAGTCCAAGGCTTCACAACCTCATATTATATTAAGCCAGCATCAGATGAAGAAATATAAAATACAACGGGCACCACCTTGCTTTGCACTTGCTAAGCACAAATGTTTAGCCAGCATCCTCTAAGTAAAACAAGTGAATAAAAAAAGAAATAAATAGATATATAAAACAGAATTAATGGCAGTAGCAATTTTTCTCATTATATGATGATGAACCGGTGCTGATTTAGTTTCCCGTCACCATCCTTGTCATTTAAAAAGGCACATTTACTGAGTGTGGAGAGGTAATAAATAAAATAAAGTCATTAGGACAATTCATGTGTGTGTGTGTGTGTGTGTGTGTGTGTGTGTGTGTGTGTGTGTGTGTGTGTGTGTGTATGTGAGAATGGGAAAAGTTCGCAAACATACACATCAGTTTGCGAAACAAACTTGAATCCTGCTACCACAAAATCTGCCAATTTGCAACCAGTTTTAAATACTCTTCCCACCACTGCCACTCCCTTCTCACCTTCAATTGGCTTGAACTTCCCAACTACATTAGTTACCTACAACTCACCACTGCCCATAAATGTATCTACAAACCTGCAAACTGTCCTTCTCTGGCTACATCCTTAAAACCCTATATACCCAACTGCCAACTCAGATCCACAAACCAAAATCTCTTTCAAATCCATAAACCAGCTCATCCTCCAGGCCAGTTACTTCTCTCCTACTCCATAGCCAAAAAAATGGAATTCCCCCCCTCTCCTTCGCAGTCTTCCCCAACATGACAATTTCAAAACCCAGCTACTTTCTCATCTATCATCCAAATGGCTATGCCCATGCCACACTCCAACTTAATCCCCTCTCTCTTTCTGCACAACTCCTTAAGATTCTCTCTGCTTCCTTGGACTGTGTATCTTCCGTGGTATTTTCCATAACCCCTTCTGTTCTCTCCCCATGCATTACAGACCACCTAAACTAAAATAAATAGCTTATCTCAACTCGCATAGAATTCTCCTGCCACAAATTACCCTCTGTATCTGATCACTTCTACCTACCATTATTAGCTAGTTACTATATATTTTAAATGTTTTACTCACTTGAGCTTTTAACATACTGTATTACACACTCTGAAACGTCTTTAACTTGCTCTGCACAGTTACTTGTGTCCCTAGTAACTTGCAATATGTAATTGAAATGTATATATTTTTGCCCTTTCTTTGTAACCTGCAAGTTGTAAATTCAAATGTAACTGTAATTTCTTTTGGAGCTTTTCCCCCCGGTCTCCACTGAAAATGGGCTCTTCTGGCCCAGTAGACTTCCCCGGTCATCAAACTTAAATAAATAAAATGTGTGTGTGTGTGTGTGTGTGTGTGTGTGTGTGTGTGTGTGTGTGTGTGTGTGTGTGTGTGTGTGTGTGTGTGTATATATATATATATATATATATATATGTGTGTGTGTGTGTGTGTGTGTGTGTGTGTGAATGGGAACGAAAGAGTGTGTGCGTGCCTTGCTTCTCAAATTCTTTGCTCAAAAATTCTGGATAAAGATAACAATAACAGGATAACATACACCCCAAATCATGCATTATTTTCCATAGTATTAAATATTACCCTAATTCACTTTAAAAAGATAAGAAAGCAAGAGCTTTTGGATCACCAAATAAGAAGTAATAAGGCTGGATTTATTGACTAGTAGAAGTCTCTAAAGATTTACTAGAACACTCAAAATCTTTTTTTCAAAGCAAAAATATGAGGCAAAAGCAAGTAATTTTTCAAAATCAGGGACAGCTGTCAGGTATGTGGCCTAGGTGGAGAGGATGTTTCCTTTACTGTATGAAACATTTCATTCATTTGATCACTGTGAGACATATCAGGTGCAGACATTCCAGAAAGAGGTTGTAATTGCTGGGCATGTTAGTCAGTATGTGTTTGTGAGACAGAGATAGAGACAGAGAGTCTGTCTGTATCTCTGCATGTGGGTGTGGGGGTGTTTAGTGATTTTCTGCAAATGTGTGACAGGCTGCTTTCCTCTTCATTTGTTAGTCTGTCTTTATATGTGAAATTCACTGTATGTTTTTCTGTGTGTATACATTAAATACTTACATAATCTATATATGTATAGTTTGAATATAAAATACATCCTCCACAGCAAACATATCTCTAACAGCATATGCGAAACATTAGATGGGGGAATTATTGTACATCAAAAATATGAAAAAGTATATATCGATAATAAAACAAATACAACCCAAGTTAACAGCCCATTTTCTAAGTACAATAATTTCCCCCATGGTGGGCATTGTAAGGGAAATAAAAGGCCTTCCCTAATAATGTCTCAATAATACATACATTTTCAGGCATTATTGCTTCTTCAGTGCCATCGTATTGAAAATCCTGTTTTTTGTTCATTGCCTGTCACTCATATCCAAACGTCTGTTTTTTGTTCATTGCCTGTCACTCAAATTTAAATGTCTTGTTGGACAACCAACTTATACACTCAGAAATTGCCAAAAGGAGGGACTTCTATATTCTTCTAACAATGACACTTCATATCTGAATTGCTTTATAGTTTTCTCTGTTTGATGCTTCCATGATGGAATTGTATTTCTTCTCTTCCTTATTGATCTGTATTTTTGTGGTAAGACTTTGTTTTATTAGTTTAGCTGCACAGTAATATATACTATTTACTTCTGTTATATCACATGAATTTCTGTTAATAGTCTTTATTACTTTATCAGACTTCTAAGATTTGGGTCTTATTTACTTTCTGTAATCTATTTCTTTTATCGATCCTAATATGTCAATCCATCTCTATTAAATCGAGCAACTCTTCCCTTAGATCATTTTTTCTACACCAAGGGCACACTCTTTGCTCTGTCTTTCCTGGGGGCAGTCTACAGAAGGTTCTAGAATATCTTCCTATGACATATCCTCTTCAGCTGCATCCTGCATTATTCATTGCTCCTACATATGGGAACTCATTGGTCCATCACTCCACAACATTGCCTGCATCAGAGTCGCCACTATTTTCTGCTCCTTCCCTTGCTGTGGAACTCTAGCTAAACTATTGTATCAGTTTCCTACTGAAGACTCCAGAGAATCATAATGTAGCAAGTAATCAGGTGCTTCCCTTTCCACCTGTTTTTCTTTAATTTGGGGACTCACTGTTCCATCATTCTGTGACGTTACCTGATTTGTATTTCTTACATCAAATAATTTACTTCACAGGTAATCCATAACTTCAATTTCTGTTTATTTAACTTCTCCATTACTAATCCTCTTTTCTACTTTGCCCCTTTGTTTCTTATTTTTTGTATTATGAAATTTTCCATATCTGGGTGCCTTTGCCTGTATTTCTCTTCAAATATCTTTGGAGCTGCTATTTTTTTGTATTGATTAGTTTGGCTTTCTCCTTTGCATAAATATTGACAGCTGAATGTACCACCATGAACAGAGTACAGATTTCACATAAAAACTTTAATGCAACAACACCAACAAAATAGGCAAGCAGGACAAGCGCTTTCTGCGTTCTTCAGATCCTGTTTTCTGGACCTAAAACAGAATGTTTACAAACTTCCCAGTGTGCCAGCAGGTGAATGAATGTCTTGTAAGGACTCCACTCGGGGAAAAAAACTTTTGTCATTATTTGCAAAAGCCAACTTAGTTTCAGTTTATTAGGTAACTCCAGGCAGTTGAGCTTTTTTTTAGGGAACCACTGTTATTTCAGCTGCAGGAACGTGAGCTATATTTGAGCTTTTCAGGTTCATTACAGGTGGTAATGTGAATGTTTGTCAAAATACAGAATGCATATAAGATTCCAGACAGGAAAACTGCCTTAGCAATATTACTTCACATGTGGTTGATCATGAAAGATTTTGCCTGTAAAAAATGTCAAATTCTGATTTATCTTATAGATAACTTAGTTTAATATACAGTTGAAATCTGAGCTTGTAATTGAAGATAATTGAAGTTATAGCTGAAATGGGAATTTTGATATGAGGCCACTTAATAGCTACATGTAGAGCTGCTTTGAGATTATGATCACTGTAACCTCCTTCTAGAAGATATGCATTCCACATGGAGTGCAGAATCCTTACCTACTTATTAGAGTGTTTGAAGATATATATACATATGACTTTGCTAAAGTCATTTCCAAACAGAATGTCTTCCGTCATGTGGAGATTTAGGGAGTGTCCAAAAGCAGCCAGCTACTCCTGTGCAGATTAGATGCTGCATTGAACTATATTGAACTTACTGCATGCATAGAAGAAGCACTGAAAGTAATATGGAGTTATCTAAATAGTTAACTTAGTACCACTGTGACTCTATTGTGTTCAAAAGTGTGGCATAACAAATGGGAAAACATTGTGCTCTGAGGAAAAGCAAGGACTGAAAAGGGTAGGTGATATGTTCTCATATGGCTGCCTGATCTCTTCCTTCCAGGTATTCTGAGCCATGTCCAGCCTGGATTTTTCTATCATGTGAGAGAAATATTACAAAAGCTTTGTCACTTGCAGCAGGTGGACAAAGGTATAAAAGTCTTTGTATAAGCCTTAGTGTGAAGTACTGATAATGCTGCCTTGATTAAGGTCAATATGTACTGACTCCATTATACACAATATTACTCTGTTCCACAGTCTGCGGAAAAGCCACACTGGGAAACAGAGACTAGACTGTGGATGTTAATATAGTGCATTATATCAGAGTAAATGCATTACTCCAGTGTTTTAGAAACTGAAAAAAATGCATGTTGAAAGTTGCGCATTTCAGTAAAGTTAAGCAGTCAACAGTAATGCAAAAGGGATGTTCTTTTCAGTTGTTAGATAACCCTTGAGCGAAGATTTCTGTACATAATCAACTGTCCAGATTTATTGCTCTGATCCTCATAAAGTTTGAGATTTTCTTTGCAATCATTGAGGACTGAAACTATTAAATAATGACATTACTATGAGATTCAGACTTCATATCCTTCGGAAAATGTATGCCAATGCAAAACATATTATTCTATCAACTTTCTAAGTTTATAAGAGCAATATTTCACAGGTTCATAGGAGGTTAGTAGGCTATTGGCCCTAGGGTCTTTATAAGCCTAGCCATGTTATACCCTTGTTCCCTTATTGACCGAACCGTATGGTCTATATTTGCAGCATGAGTCTATGACTAGCACCAACTGTCTTTATCCAAGAGGGACATAGATGACACTACCAGGGTAAATTTACAGTCTCCCATCTAGTTGTCTAAGCTACTTTTAAATAGGGTCATTGAGGAGCTCTGTTTTACATGAATTGTGAGATTGTTCCAGAGGAGTGGCAATCTCTGGGAGACATACCTGTCTCTCCAGCGTGTCCTGTTAGTGTCGCAGGTTAGGTTAAGATCGCTAGAGCGAATTAATTTTGTCCCATTTGACTTACAGATGTGCAGCATTTCCATTCAGGCAGGTTCAAGACTGTTCTGTAGGTCAGGCACAAGTCGCCTCTCAGCAGCATATAAAACGCAGACTACAGTGACAGGGCCTTCAGTCTGTCCATATAGGTGATGTGTTGAAGGCCCTGAATTTCCTTAATTAGAAACCTCTGAGGTCTCTCCAGCTGCTGCAGTTATCTGGTGAGGTACATACAGAAGTAAGCATTGTACTCTATTAATGGTCTGATGAAGGATGAGTACATGGGAGTTATAACATCCTTAGCTCTGGATGCAGTTCCCTTACTTATGAGATGTGGAACATAGAAGGCCTTCCTTATCACTGTGAACACATGGTGATCGAAGTTAAGGTCACTGTCAACCTGTGTTCCCAAATCTCTCACAACAGGGCTTGGGTGAGGGGGGGGGGTACTGTTAATATTGTAGTTTGCAGGGACTTCCCCCTTGATGAAAGGGATGATATGCATTTTTTGTGTTTAGTTTAAGGCTGTGGCTTTGGCACCAATCATTTGTCTATGTAAGGCCTTTTTGTAGTATGTCAACATAATTGGGGGACTCAGTGATTGCATCCAGTTTGCAGTCATCAGTGAACTTGGTAAGCCACAGGCCATCTATTTTCAATTGGCCTTCTGAGAAATAGATTCCAAACAGTAGGGTCCCCAGCATATATCCTTGTGGTACACCATTGGTAACTAGTCTGCTGGTAAAGGTGGAATCCCCAACTTTGACTGTATACGTTCTGTCCATGGGCCAGTTGCCTACCCATCTAGTGACATATGGTTTAATTTCCAGCTGGATGAGTTTCTCAATGATGCCTGAGGGGGGAATTGTGCCAAAAGCCTTGGCTGGGTCAAGATATGCTGTATGTTCCTTTTTGCCTTCATCCAGGCTTTGGAGACATTCTCAAAAAAGTCCACCAGGTTTAATAAGCATGATCTACTTGTAACAAAGCCAAATTGGGCTGGGTTAAGAGTTTGAAGGTCACCTATGTCTTTGTTGATAAGGTCCATGATGACTCTATCCATGCCCTTGCAGATAAGACTGGTTAGGCTTATGGGTCTATAGTTACCAGGGTCGATTGATGGACCCACTTTGTGCAAGTTTTGCTGTTTTCCACTCTGCTGGGCAAAGCCAGTACTTAGACTGTGGTTGAAGAGAGTGCCAAGTGGTTCTGATAGGTCCTGTTTTAGACCATTTAGTAGGCAGCCTGGGATGTTATCCAGTCCCATAGAGACTGTGTTTTTGGCCATTGAGAGTGTGGTTATGACCTGATCTTTGAAGATACTAGGTAGAGGACTAGTGACACGCATGGTTTGGGGTATGTCTAGTGAGGACAGAGAGGTGACGTTTGTGCCAAATCTGCTAGCAGGTTGGTGATGCCCTCAGGGTCAGTATGACTAGTACTGTCCACTATTTGTTCGGCACAAAGCTGGGTCTTCTCTTTTAAATTTCTGACATAGCTAAAGAATGCCTTGTGATTATTCTTAAAATCTGTCCCTATTTTGTGCACTTTGTCCTACAATTATTTTTGTTTTTGTACAATTGTGCTAAGAAGTTGAGAGGCATGTTTCTGTACTTGTCTTCCAAACCTTAGATGTATCATTCTCTAGTATGAAACAGTTAACAAGAAAAGTTATTCGGAGTAGTCATTTAAGGCAAATAAATTGTCAGTGCCAATGGTAGGCTCCAAGCCTAGTATGAAACAGCTAACATGAAAAGTTACTGGGGAGTGGTCATTTACAGCAAATAAACTGTCAGTGACAATGATAGGCTCCAAGCCTATTATGAAACCGTTAACATGAAAAGTTATTGGGGAGTGGTCATTTACAGCAAATAAACTGTCAAGGCAAGCACTTTCACTACTTTTACTTTTGTTGTAAAAATAAGAAAAATAGGGAACTTAAAAAAGTTGGAGAATGCAAAATATGATATATCTACAGTTTCACAGGTGTAACTTCCATCCTTGTGTGGAGTAAACTGCATATTTTGTGGAGCAGAAAGAAATGCATAATTAAAACAAATAGCCTCAAGAAGGAGCTAAAATAGTGGTGATAAGAGAACATATGATGAGAGAAAGAGCAGAGTGTTTCTAGTGTGTGTGTGTGTGTGTGTGTGTGTGTGTGTGTGTGTGTGTGTGTGTGTGTGTGTGCGTGTGTGTGAGAAAGAGCAGAGTATTTCTAGTGTGTGTGTGTGTGTGTGTGTGTGTGTGTGTGTGTGTGTGCGTGCGTGCATGTGTGCGCACTCGCGTGTGTGTGTGTGTGTGTGTGTGTGTGTGTGTGTGTGTGTGTATGTGTGTGTGTTTTTTTCCTTGTTTTTTTTCCTGAGGTTTTATTTTGTAATCCTGCAAAATGGAAACAGAAGTTCATTGACATCAGAAATAGTTACATTTTCAGATGAACTGTATGGTTACAAAACAACTAAAATATTTCACTGGTTAAAGTTTGAATGCATTGTTTTTCAGGAAAATGAGTTTCTGCTTTCTCTAACTGTATATCTAAATGGGATCTATGAAATATAACTATAGAAAGTAAAGATTTTACTCAAAATGTAGTAGTCTGCCTGCTACCAACTCTGTCATGCTGAAAGATAAAAACCCTACTACAACCCAAACAGCCTGTGTTCATTTAGTAACAAGTGTTGAAATAACCTTGCAGACAGGAAGGGACTTGACAGGTCATTGTTAGCTTGCCCATTCTGAGTGGAGGGAGGCAATCTGGCTTACTGCTTGAATGGCACCTATAGGTGTGTATGTTCACATATCTATATGGGTTATAACAGCTTCATTGTGCACAGAGGTGAGCTGCATTGGTGGAGGTGTGGCTACATCCATCCAACCCCTGTATGCAACATTTGTGGGAGTCACAACCACTTACTTGAGTTTAGGTAGAGGACCACGTTCCCAGAACATGATGATAACTCCCACTTCTGGCTCACATGGCTCTTGCCCCAGAAATTAATAAGCCATATGGCTTTAACCACAGGAGAAGAACGAGTCATTAGAAGAGTCTGGCAGGTGGAGATTGATGGTTAGCAGTGAATAGGTTAAAAAATGATTAAGTTGCAGGTATATTTGCTTTTCAGTTCACTGTGTTCTAATCTTCAAATTCCATAATCTGACCAGCACCAAGAATGGTAGCATTTAATCAGGTATTCATTTCTCACTTCCCTGGCACCAAGGGTGTTCACAGGCAGGTGCAAGGGGGGTGCACCCCCCCCTGGAACCAGCTGATGGGGAGATTAATTTTCTTTTAAATAAAAAAAAATCTTTTTCTGCTTAAAATCTGCAAATGTTTTGTTTAGCACTATTGTGGTATAGAATTTTAAAGCAGTGTTAGTAGCACACTTGCATATTGATGTAGAGGGCTGTAGGTTCTACTCCCACAACATGTAGATTTGTATTTGGGTGGAGTGCTGCAGTCCTGAGTATGTCCTCCTTTGGAAGAGATGCCTACTAACTATGAGGCTGTTTTTCAGCTTCCCACCCATTCCCTATTGCAATATACCAGCTTAACATTTTTAATGTAACATAAGCAATTTATTCTTTAAGGGCAGCAGGCAATGAATTTGTAAATGGAAAGCTGAAATATAAAGTTGCTTTCTAGCAACAACCTCTTCATTAGTTTCAAATCTCTTTAATGTGGAATTATTCAGATGACTTTTACTTCTGCAGAGATTGTGCATATTGACTAATATTTGTGGATTGTAATGACAGAAGTTTGAGTAGACCTTTTATGCTTGAAATGTTCTGAATTGGGCAGTTTGTCATTATTGGTTCATATGCTTTGTTTCATTGCTTACTAGAAAAATGATCAAAACTATAAGACACACACTAACAAGTGGTGCTGTATTATACAAGGAATATAATTCAGTCAGGAAGGTGAATCAAAGCACTTTTGCATGGTTCTAAAAATGTGTGCAAGGGGCCTATGATTTGAAAACAGCCCAAATGTAAACTTAACCTGCCACTGGCCTGATACATTTTCTTTGAATGTGGGTTTCAATGCTGTTTCAGTGAATGTGAGTTTCAAAGACAGAGAAGTTTTAATGCTAAGTCTGTTTTCATTGTAAGACTATTGCTTTGCTTAGGTTTAACAAATGTCTATCAGCATAAAACAATATGCACAAAGAGTTTTGAACAGTGTTTATGGCAACTGGGGAGAAACAGCCAAGTAATGGGACACTGGAATGGCTGTGGGGGGGGGGGGGGTTTGTCAGCTCTGGGTTTGCAACCCCTGCAAAAAATCCTGCGGGATATTCTGTCTGTCACCCTCCTGCACAAGTCCATTCCAGAAACCATCTCAAGATGGATATGAAGTAAGTTTATGTAATGCACAGATTGGTCAGCCTAAATAAAAACATACCTATTCATATTGACATTATCCTTTAGCCAATTCTTCAAACATGTCCAGACAGAAAAGCTTTTTCACCTTAGTGCTACACTTCATACTTCATACGATCCATGTTGACACAGACTCACAATTAGTATTTATTTTTTTCTGGACTGCTCAGGAAATGTATGTGTAGATATGGATATTAACACGTTGCACCATTTAATATTCAAGTACTTTTTTTCTCAACTGTTTTTATTGAAAATTTTAATAACACAACATTAATATAGTATAATAGAAATATTATATAACAAATACAAATTTCTAAAAGAACAATAATAAATAAATAACTATTTACAATAGTGTCTACTGTAAAGCAAAGCTTTTTAAATAGAAAAAGAAATGTGATGAGTAGTTAATTACTAAAATCTGTTTATCCAGCAGTTCTTTGAATTTCAACCATATATTAATTACAGAGGTAATTCTAGATGTTCTTGTCTTGATCACAATAAGTTTAAGGTGACAAACGTCAGTTGCCAAGTCTACAAATTCCTTCACAGTAGGGGTAGTCTGATTCTTCCAGTTCATGGTGATGACTTTTCTTGCCAATATTAAGTTACTCCATAAAAGAAGGTATTATATTTTTGTGACACGAGTGGGAATAGGTGTATTAAATAAAATAAGAGATTTGGTCAGCATAAATTTATCATTAAAAACAGACTGTAAGAGAGATTTCATACTGTCCCAGTATGTTTTAAGTTTTATACAATCGTAAAACATATGTTGACAATCAGCTTTAATGTTTAGTTTATATCTCCAGCATCATATATCTTTATTAAACATCAGTTCAACTTTATGTGGTGTGACAAAGGTTCTTTGTAAGAACTTCCAAGAGAATATCCTCCACCTTGGTGATGAAGTAGTTTGTTTTGAAGATTGGAGTATTAGTTTTTTATAATCTTCGCTTAGGGAGTTATTATTAAAAAGTCTAAAATAATCCAAATAGCTTTCTCTGTGCCATACTGTTGATTTCTTAAGTACCTTATATATTTTGGATAGAAGTCCCTTTCCAATTATATTCTGGTGTATTAGAATAATAAGTAAATCAATCAATGTGGGGAAAGAATTTGTAACTGTTGGTTGCATTAGAGTAATGATTTGTTCAACCAATTATCTATAATTTTGAGTTTCTAATGACATATCTTTGCTTAACTCAAATTTATTAATGATATGGTCAACATTTTGTAACTTCCCATTATCTAGTAACTGATAGCAGTATAGCAGTTTTTTGTCTTTAAATGTAGTCATGGTTCTTAAATTAAATTTAGTATTAAATTAAATTTATTAATACTATTTTCAGTGTAGGCAATTAAAAATACAAATAAAATACATGCTTTATATTCAGAATTCCTAAAAATGGCATTTGTAAAGGAGGCTATTATTGTATTAATATAATAAGAGTAAACTGGCTTGCTTTTTTTTCTATAAAATAGTCTTTTACTAACCAATGAAATTTATTAGTAGCTATTTTAATATCATATAATTGTGTTAAATTATTGGTTTTACACCAAATACCTCCCTGGATATCTTTCTATTTGTCATTATAATTGTTATTAAACCAAGAAACGATTGCCTTAACAACTGAGGATAAGAAATATAATTCTAAATCTGGAAGACCAGTACTACCCGATGTCCAGTCTAACATTTGATGGTTTAATGCCAATCTAGGCTTATTAGGAAACCATAAAAATCTCAGAAACAAAGAATTATACCCACACATATATATATATATATATATATATATATATATATATATATATATATATACATATATATATATATATATATTGGAGTGATATTGTATTATATAGAGAATGTTTGGAAGGATAATCATTTTAATTAAGGAGAGTCTCTCTTCCATAATGAAAAATAAATATTCCATTTATAAAGAGTTTGTTTTATGGAATGTAAGTTGTTGTTATAATTAAGGATTGTGATATTATCAGGTAAGATTATCACTAAGTAAATGATTTTACCATCTTTCACAATGTAGTTATGTAATTTCTTATCTATTTTATTAATACTATTATTAACAGGTAGCATTTTAGTCTTATTCTCATTAAAACTGAGTCCCAATTTCTTCTGGAATATTTATTTTGTTTGGAATACTGCAATAAGGGAAGAATTGCAATCAGTCAAAATTAATAGGATGTCATCTGCAAATAATTATATTTTAGGGATTAAATCATTATTTATCAGTATGTCTTTGATGTTTTTATTTGATCTTATATCATTTGTAAAAGGTTCCATAACTAGAGCAAAAAGCAATGTGGACAAGGGAGAACCCTATTTAGTACATTTAGTAATCATGATTGATTGGGAAGTATATAAACCTTTCTTAATGTATGCAAAGAAGTTTTCATAGAGAAGTTTGATTAATTGTAAGAAATTGTTTGAAAAATTACATTTCTCCAATACTAATAGCAAGCACTCCCAATTAACTGAATCAAATGCAATATTGGGGAGTTAAAATGGCCGCCGTCCTATAGACACTGCAGTTTCCTAGCTCTATCAAAGCCATTACTCAAGTCTAATATTATAGTCAGAGTGCTCACTTTTTCATCAAAATACAACCTGTCTGTTATCAAGATTAATTCACCCAATCTACTAAATCATCTAAGAACAGAAGAGGATAGCTACAAAAGGAAGATTACCTTGGATACTGTCAGGACTCCTCCAAATGTGCTCTGGCTACATGCTGCCAAGTCTGTTCGGAGTCTAGTCTTCATTTTATTATTCCTAAAATAACAAAAAGAATCAAAATGCCAACTGATTCAGATAATATGGACTTTCAAACCAGCAAAACTAAGTTTTCAGTATTTGCATCTCCAGAAAAAGATACTTCATCAAAAAGACCTAGAACTGGAAAGCAACAGGAAACCAGCAAAGCACCCAGTAAGAATAAATCTGAATCTACAAATCTTGAAGAACTAAAACCACTTCAGATGGCTATCCAGAATTTTTTGGACCAGCTTAAAACCTTTGGTGATTCAATTAATCAAATTGTAGCCAGAGTGGAAAAAACGACAGCCAAAATCTTCAATAATGAAGTCAAGATCGATGAACTACAGAAAGAATCCAAATCAAACAACAAATTCATACAAGAAATGCAGCAAATATTTTGGACCTAGAAGCAAGATCCAGACATAATAATGTCATTCTGAGAGATATTCCAGAAAATCAGGAACAATCTAAGTTACTGGATACAATCTTGGCTATCTTCAGTGCCTTACTCGAAAACACCACTGAAGCAAATTAAATAACCATTGAAAGAGCTCTCTGGACCATTTGACCCCACTGGATTCCAGTAAACCAAGATTATTCTATGCTAAATTACTCCATTATCAACATGTAAGCAAAATTCTTTCAGCAGCAAAAGCAAAGAAACACATTGTCTGGAATGGTTCTAAGATCTTCATTGCATTGGACTTACCACTACAAATAAAAATGGTAAGACAAAAACTTTCTGCTTTTTGCTCTTATCTGATTCAAAAACAAATCGAGTTTCAAATAAAATACCCTATCTCTCTGCATTGCCAACACCAAGGAACCAAATATTCAGCTATTAACATCACAGAGGAGAAACAAATCTTCTCAAGTGTTTTTAAAACAGTTCCTGAGCTAAGCATAAATAAATGTTGACTCTAAATAGTTGCTAATATTTGCTTAGTTCTAAATACAGCTTTCACTACATCTGGAGATATAACCCTTTACAAATAAGCAGGAAAATGCACTAAAACCACTTAAGATGCCTGTGTGGATGATGGTGATCCTTCTGACACAGTTCACCACACGGGAGCCATTATTTTTTTATTTATATGCTTACATGGACCTGTGCACCTCACACAAGCTTATGGTTTCACCTCTCAACCATGAACTTTCCTTCCCAGCACCCACTTCTCTCTTATAATGACATAACATAATTTCTCGGACTTTTTACAATACTACATACCAAACCAGCTGAACGTATAGCTTATATACATCCGGATATTACATTTATCATGATTATGCCAAAGATTATGAATAAAAACCAGGAATCCCTCAAAAACACCCTGAAACTGTGTAAGTTTACTTTACAATGAATGACAGCTTGTTGTCAATTATATTTCCGATATAGGACCTAATCCCTGGATTTATTCTAATGTTCATTGTTTATTTCCCCTATGGTAGTATGTAGGACTAATAACTTTTTAATTCTAACTTTGCACTTAACCCTAGATATTGTTGACTCACTGCAGCCATTTACTCAAGTGACTTTTAAGGCTCTCACCAGATATGTTATTCATCTTATACATACAGTATGATTTTCCTGCTTACTTTTGATGCTTGGGTATTGTCCCTATTATTGGAAGGTTGTTTGGGCATCTGAGTCAAATTGAAAGCAACAAACTTAGTATACCTGTTGGGTTCCAACCATTTTTCCCTTAATTTTTTGTTATGTTTTCATGTGAAGTCTAAAGAGAGGATGCAAGTTTTTAAAAAGACATTACTGGAAATGTACTTGAACTATGTTTTCAAAACCAAAATTAGGGTTGTTCGTTTTATTTTGAAAAATGATACCTACTATGTACCTCTTGTATATGCTACCTTCTACTGTCTACTACTGTATGAAATAGTTATATCATAAAACTTTTTTTTGTTTGTTTTACATTGCTCACTGAATGTAGCTGTTTTTACTGTCAAGTACCTGTTGCCTTATGACCAATCTATAGGCGTAATACTAAACATACTATATGCATACATACACAGCATAAACAGTAGATGACAATTGTTAGCTTTTCATATTATAGCTTAGACTATAGTTAGTTAAAAGTATTCTTGACAAGTTGTTGCAGACTACTAATTTTATCAACTTGTAACTTTAACTCACAGCACCTCTTAATATCCTAAGTTTTTCATACTCAGTACTGAAAAGTTTGAATAAGCCCTATGTGTATACCACACACCAATACCTCCCTGTACATGGGTGAGACTTAACTCTGATAATACCCTTAATACTTAAACCACACTGTATACTACATTTTTACTATCTGCGGGTTTATTATTATGACTTTTACAATCATATTGTCCCAACTTCACCTTAAGATTGACTACTCTTTCATTACCCAATGTCATTTAATTCATGCTTCATCAGGAGCTATACAAATGTTAGAGTAGCTGTTATTTGTTATAATCACTGCTCTCCTAGTACCTACCAACATGCTGTTCTCAATATGTACCTGCTCTACAGATCATTATAAATACTCCACAATATACCAATTCTTTGGAGCTAACATATCAGCTTTTATTTATATCTCCTCTATTCTTACTGTATGAGGGACGTCCCAAATAATACTTCTCTTAGCTCTCTTAACTATTCTCTTATGAGTAGAGAAGTGCTGGGATCTTAGCAGTTGATGTGTTAGGAAGTTATGCTATTTGTATTCTGTCTAACTTATGTTTTAACTTGGGGACTACAAGCTACTAGGAAAACACTTTTGAGAGATCTATTAGTATCTCATCCCTGTCTTAAAACTAGTCTTAGATATCTAACAACTGTTATCCCTTTCTCTTCCAGGCTAAGTAAATTTGTGATTAGGCACATGTATGATGAAGGAAGAGACATATGCCATTGTCCTATCTTATCTAATCACGTTACTCTCTCTCTGTTATTTCCTTTTTTCTCCCAATATGTGGACAATTGATACATGGAATGCTAAGGGGGATTGAATTAGAAAAAAAAGGAAACTATTACTAGACTTGAATTTTAAATCTAAAGCTAACCTAACTCTCATATAGGAAACACATGTGCTTTCTGAACAACGGAAACCTTCCCAGAGTAAAAATGGATTAGGCTCTGGTAAGAATTTAAACAGCACAGGGGTAGCAATTATTATTAAATCAAACTTTCAAGAAGACATTATATATTATGACATCGACCCTGACAGAAGGTGATGCTATATAACAACCAAATGCTCCTATCTAGATAAACCCATCCTGATATTAAACCTTTATGCTCCTTGTGTTAATCAACACAAATTTATTATGTCAATCTATAAAATACTATCTGCCTTCCCCAATCACTACTACATCATAGGAGATGATTGGAACTCTGTTCAAGACCCTGAGACCAACAGATTGAATCCTAGAACTAAACAGAATAAACATGCTTCACTAGCTGTTATGGAACTTAAAAACAATTTCAATTTATTTGACCCTTATGTTTTTCAATTTAGCAACACCCCCGAAAACAAATTCACCTTTCACTCCCACTGCCATAAGACCTGGTCCAGGTTGGATTTCTTTTTACTCTCTGACGTGTTCTCTAATTTTAACAATTCCTTCTATACTGAATCCAGATTTCTTTTTGATCATGCTAAGATTACCCTAACTGTAGATTGGCTTAATAACCAATATATTAACATTGGGGTTATAAGTGAGTATTGAATTCTAACCTCTTAAATAAAAAGGAAATTATACAAGAGATTGATACCATCCTGGATCAGGCCCTAAACTTGCTAGATCTTAACCAGCTACCTTTTAATATCTATTGGGCTTCTATCAAGTCCATAATCAGAGGCACCTTTATAAGTAAAACCTCTTACTATAAAAAATATCTCCAGGACGAGTCTACTCTTAAAAATAAAATCATCAACCTTGAAACTGAACTTCGATCAAACTTTAATCATGACACTGAAAACCAACTCACCCAACTACAGCAAAAACTATATGCTCTTAACCCAGAAAACTTATCCTACCAAGATATAAAAAAAATAATGAAATACTCCGAATGGTCCCATGTGCCATCCAAATTCCTGGCAAGGTTAATCAACCAAAACAAACTTTTTCCGACGATAACAGAGCTCTCTTACCAAGGGAAATTCTATCACACTAACCAAGATATTATCCAAATATTCGAAAACCTGTATATTCATTCCTATAGCCCTTTCAATTCTTCCCCAAACAAACAAGACTTGGAAGCTTTCCTAAATCAATTTAATTTCCCCAAACTCACTCTAGATCAACAAAAATCATTATCAACCCCCATTAATCAACAAGAAGTTATTATGATAATCAATAAACTTAAACCTAATAAAGCTCTGGGACCCGATGGCCTCACCGCAGAATTTTATATATCTGCCTTTCTCCATCACCTACTCTACTACATTACCAATACTGGAATAAATGACATACATCTAAATGCTTCTAAATCTATCTTCAACCCCAAATCAAACTCTGATTTCAAAAATCCATTAAATTATATACCCATTGCCCTAATCAATCTTGATATGAAAAGTTTTGCCTCAATACTAGCCAATAGATACAAACCCATTATTTCTAGCATTGTCTCTTCTGAACAATCAGGATTTATACAACATAGACAAACCTTTGATCATACCCTCATGCTTGACTCTATGATTTCCCACTCTAATCACACCCGCATCCCAATATATATACTCTAGCCATTGATGCCTCTAAAGCTTTTGACATACTTAATGTTGATGTCCTTCTAATTATCATACCCAGACTTGATATACCCACAGATTTCATACAAGCTATCAAAACACTCTATTCCAATGCCCACACTATCCTACAATTTAACAAAAATCTTTCCTCCTGGATTGACACTAAGAATGGTGCTAGACAAGGCTGCCCAATATCCCCTTATTTATTTAATTTATATATTGAACCTTTATTCCTTATAATCTCTCAGAAAACCTTCCATCATATTCCTATTCTTTTTAATACCAAAATTGCTTTATCAGCTTTTGCTGATGACCTAAATCTATACTACTCACTCCCTAACTCAGATCTTCAGAAAATGTTAACCTCTATTGACAATTACTCAACATTCTCAAACTGTAAATTAAGCTTAGGGAAAAAATATATTTCCCCTAATTTTTTTTGTCTATTACCCACATATTCCTTATCCTCTGGAATCAAAATTAATCAGTCTTTACAATACCAAGGTATAGTCTTCCACCAAGACCCTAAACAGTTCTATCTAAATAATATCACAAAACTCTGGTTTAACATACAAGACCTTAACAGGTGGGCGACACTGCATCTCCCGCTTCTTGCTAACATAGCCATAATTAAGATGAATCTTCTGCCTAGGTTTCTGTATGTCTTTAATGCTTCCAGCATAATCATTAACAATATTTTTTTAAATCCCTTCATTCTTCTATTTCCAAATTCATCTGGGCTCCCAAATCAATCAGAATACGTTATAGAAAACTGATCTATCCCAAAGAAAATGGGGTTTAGGTCTACCTGACTTTAAACTATATTATGACATCATCAATTGTAACAGAATAATAACAATCTCTGACTATTCTCCAAACTTACATCATTGGTCACCAACCTGGATAAAACTTCTCTACAACTATATCAAAACATTTAATTTCAATACCAAAGCCCACACCTCCCTTAACAGTGAAGGCTTAAAAAATTTCAAAATACACATATCTATAAAACATAAAATAATCATCTTACAAAAGATTTTTAAATCTTTAAATTTATTCAATGCCTTCAAAATTCTACAACCTATTCACCTTAACCCCAACCTTAAAATGAACAACAAAATGATTAACTTAAATAAATACCCCCTCCTTAAGGAGATAACTATATCTGATATTTTCCCCTTTATAAGCAAATCTATCACTGAAATGAGAACTCAAATGAACCTCTCCAAAAAGGTACACAATCATCATAAGACAAATTCAAGACTTCTACCGTAATGCCTTACAGGATCCTAACATAACCATTAATGACATCAAAACCTGTAAAACTATAAGGAGCCTTCTTTCACTTAATAGGAAAATGATATTTAACTCTTACAAACTTATTCTGTCAATTAAAACCCAAAAAGAAGTAATTTTCTCACAATATTAGAGTGACCTAGATCCATCAATCTATCCTACCAAATCTCCCAGGCTATTCATCTAACCTCAAAACTTATTCCCCTTAAAAAATGTAACTACACACAATTCATGGTATACCATAATGCCTACCTCACCCCAACCAAACTAAACAAAATCTATTCCACAACCTCCCCCTTCTGCCCATATTACAACAACCACAAGGCTGACCTCTTTCATATTTTTTGGAGCTGCAAGTGCTTCTATAAACTCTGGTGCTCACTAAGGGTTCAACTGGAAAAAATGGGCTATGAAAAACAACTCTATCTTGGAAATTTGCTCTCTTACACATCCCCCTACTGGTTTATCTAAATTGCAGACAAGTGTACTACTATCACTCTTTGATTTACTCAAATATTATATTATGCTCAACTGGAAAGCTAGAGCCTTGCTTACATGGGATGGATTCAAATACCTAGCTGCCGAACACTTACATGCCCATAAATATCTAATCTTCACCCAGAAATCCCAACCTCAATTCACTGAATTTTGGAACACTCTATTTGATCATATTCTAGCTTGAAATTATTAACCCTTCTTCACTTTGGACATATGGCATATTTATACATAGTTATTTGTTATAATGTTATATGTAGCCTTTATTGTATTATTGTAACTTCACCTGTCTTTTTTGTATGGAGTTATTGTTTCTATTGTTGATATGTTGAAATTGAATTTGAAATAAAGAGATTTAAAAAAAAAATCAAATGCATTATTGATATCCAGTATTTACTATTTAAGCTACTTATTTATTTTAAGTTATTATTCCCTTTTTGTCTATCTTATTTTAACTTATCAATTTTCTTCTGTAAACCCCATTGTTTCTTTTTTGTGCACGCCAACTTGTAATTTTGCCAAAAAGGTACACTTTTAAAGAGTTCTATACAAAAATCTCTGAGGTGTTACCTGTATGACTAATTTCAATAAAAGTTTGAATTTATTTATTTATTAAAGAACCCCTTAAAGTATTTTGTATTATTTATATATGCAGGAATCCTTTTAATTGGTACATTATTACTAGAATTCGATATACAATCTGACAGTGGACAAGACACTACTTTAACGTTATCTATTCTACTAGTGATCTCATTTGAAACCTATACTCTATTTGTGATTGTGTCCCATGCCTGTGTGAGAAATGTATAAGGAAGAGTAAGTCTGTTACTGAAAATTCATTTATATATCTCACATTATATAGGTCAGTCAAAGCATTGACTCAGGCAGTTTTCTTCCTTTTTCAGCTAGTGTTGGTATCTGTGTCAGATAAAATACAATTAAAGACATCTGCAAAAATAATGTTTCCTTTTGGCATTTGTATTATTTACCCCAACTGTTGTTTAACTGTTTGTATTCCCAACCCAGGTATCCAATAGACATTAATAAAAGTGTATGGTTTCCTTTGACTCTCTAAAGTCACTGAACAAAACATGCCTTTTGCATCACTAAATGTATTCAGGATTTTAGGTAGAGGCAAAACATTTTTCCATAAAATAGACACCCCTCTTCTCTTTTGCTTATAATGAATATAGTGTATAGTCAGTACAGACTAGTGTTTAGTATTAAGTCTGTCCAAATCTTCTTTTATTAAACATGTTTCCTGTTAAAAGATAACTTGGGAATGAAATATTTAAAAAAAATTGTATAAACTACCCCTTTTACAACCATTATTTAATCCATTGACATTAATTGATATGCATTTCAAATTGGCCATACTACCAAAATAGGAAAAAATAAATAATACATACATTTGTAAATAATATGATACTGAAAAAAGTATTCTTCTATCTAGTGAATTGCTTACTCATAGATTTAAATAATTGAGATTAACTGTAAATTTTCTATCAAAAATAATAGATACCACAAAAAATAATTAATTTGTAAACAACTATATATGCACTGTTCTTTCCTGTCTCCCCCCACTAATCCATGGAGTTTAAAACTCCTGGTTTGAATAGCAATCCTATACAAACACTACCACCTACCCACAAATAAGTATGTAGCATCACTCTACTTCTTCTAAAGTTATTTATTTATTTATTTTATTTATTTTACATTTGTTGACCGGGCTAGTCTGGCTGGATACATGTCCATTTTCAGCAGAGGCCCGAGGAGAAAAGCTCCACTATATACTAGTACATAATAATGATAAAAATAAACAAAAATAGCACAATAAGATAGAAATTATAAGCATGTAAAGAACTATTCCCAGGTAGCAAAGTAACAGTGCAAAAGTAATATATAAAAACTAAACATAGTGTGAGGATTTCTATTACAAAATCTTGGAAGAGTAATTAAAGAAGAAATAAAGCAAGTAACTCTTGTTATGATATATGAAAGGTCTAATTTATTTAATAAAATTAAAATGAGTTAGTAAATATATAATATTCAGATTATAAACATTCATTTGCTTGCTATAAAACTTATAAACTGTAAAATATAACAGATCGTGTAGCCATTTGGTTCTATTCTATTTATAACAGCCTATTTAGTAGTATAATCAATCCAATCATTTCTTTCAGTTCTGAGCAAAAGAAAAAAAAGAGAATAACACAGGTAAAAGACAACACATATAATATTGTTTATAACAGTCATGCTATATAACAGTAGTGTCCAACCCGCAGGCCACATGCAGCCCTCAGACCTCTTCCAAGTGGCCCGAGACCCTTAAATTAAAATTTTACTTTTTTTCCATTTTTTTAATGCTTGCGTCCTTTAGCTGGTGTGCGCATGCGCCAAAAGCACCCTTCCATTAGTTTTCGCACTGACAGATGCATTCATGGCAAAGAAGAGCTGACTTGCATCCTTTAGCTGGTGTGCACATGCGCCAAAAGCACCCTTCCTTAGTTTTCGCGCTGATAGATGCATTCGCGGCAAAGAAGAGCTGAAGGAAGACGAGTTGACGATCGCGCCGAAGAAAAGTTGAGAGAGAGAGAGAGAGAGGAATTTTTCATTTTGTACACACTGACTACTACACCATCTCCTGACTGCATTAACAGGTAAGCTAAGTATGTAGTAAGAGAGACAATATTCAATTACAGGTGTCACTACAGCTCCCTTACTGGATACGCTACACAGGACGGCCTTTATTACAGGGTAGCACCTCCTTATCAGTTGTACATCGTCTCCATATATATCAACTCAAGAGCTACAATAATTCTTAGAATCAGATCCTTAATCTTTTCTTCACTTCCAAGTAAAACATTAATGGTTCCACTGAGGTACAGCATTGTGAAGAGTGTTTGTGTGTGACTACTTCCATAAGGCAGGAACCTGCTTTTATTGTACAGATCTTTACTTATAGTGACTAGATATGCAAAGGATGCAAAGTATTCTGCTATAAAAACAACCTCTCTAGCTCATCTACATTATTTATAAAAACTGAAATGTACGACGTGCTTTGAAATGTGTGACAGTTGAGATGCATGCTGAAGCAGTGTGCAGCTCTAAAGGAGACAAGTATTCATTCACGTGGTTAGGCCGGGGTGTCTTTTCGGGCCACTGATCTGAGCTCACAAATTTTATTTCTTGTTAACTCAATGCTGTTATGTTCAACTATACTACAGCTTTCAAGTTCGGGAAAAGCAAGGCAGTTTGACATCAGCATTTATCAGGAGAAGCTTATCACTTGTCTTATCAGGAGAAGCTCAGTTAATGATTAATTTAGTTTAGTAGAAGAACCATCACTGGGTACATTTTTATTCTGCCACGCTTCTTTGAAACACTGGACCAAAACCTGTCCAGCTGATGCACTTATGGGTTTTCCTTTTCCCAGCTAGCAGCAGCCTTTGAGTTGATTATAAGTGGTAGCAATTCAGAGGATATGATTCCTTGCATGGGGTTGGATATGTAAAATACTGATTCTGCTGACATGTTTTGGCAGATATATTAAGCTTAATTAATTAATTTTTGCCCAAAGCTGCAGTCGCTAAACCTACATTCAGCAAATTGTTGTACTGTGCTTATTTGCAGCCATTAATCTATGCACTGCATGCTTGACCACTTTGTATAATTACTGCCTGTGCATTCTGGGGCTGTGCACATGCTCATTTTATTACCTGTGTCATCAAATCCTTTTTCATTTCGTCTACTGTAAATGTTCGGAAACCGAATGCATTTTACAAAGTGCATACTGGTAATACTTACACACATCCTTTTCATGAAACAAAGTGGTACATTTTTAGGGAAATTTGAGGAGGATAAAAAGGGGAGGGACAAGATAACACAGCCAATATGAACTTTTTTTTCTTTTGGTAGGGTGACTCGGAATAGCTTTGATATCTAATGTGAAAGCAGTGGTACTGGTCTCAAATGAAGTTGCATAGATCACACCTTGAGTTTATCATTGATAGCCTTCTGTTGCCAATCATGCTTTTCCAGGAAGATCTGCTTCATTGACCTTTCCTATCAGGCCCTCTTCTGGCATTGAACAGCACCTACAAAGGAAATAGTAGAAGGCTTGGCAGCAGATATAAACTTCAGCAATGACACTGTAAAAGTATTTTAGTGCACTAGTAACTAGTTTTAACAGAAATTTGTCATTGTTAAATTTTACTTGTGTTCCACATTATTGGACTAAGCTTTGTTACAGTGAAAAGTCATGCTAGGTGTAAGCAACATTTTGATTAGGATACATACAAGATACAGATATGGTATGTATTAAATTTACTGGGTACCCTAAAAGACAAATATATATCTTAATGTTAGATTGATAACATTATAAACTAATAATGTGGGACTATGCTTGCAATTCTGAGTGCTTTGAGCATTTTGACCCTTACATTTCAACATACTCTTTCTATGACCCTTTATTGTGAATACAAGTTGAGGGCAACCTTCCACTTTGCTCAGAATTATATTTTGCATGGAAAATATACATTCTCTTTTTTGATACAGAAACATGTTCTGATCTGAAAAAAAGGTCTGTTGTGACATTTAGGACGGGGTCTGAAGAAATGACTTAACTATAAATATGTGTTCAAAATATTCACTATTTGAAAGTTCATTGTGTTATTTTATTTTGTGAACAAGACATCCACTGCTTGGTGGAGCTCAGCTGCAAAGAATTCCTGGAAATAAAAAAAAAACTCTGGTTGTAAAATTCAAAAAATGTATATAAAATCATAAGTTATCCTTACAGTAGCATACAGCATCATAACTGATGAATGCAACTGAATGATTGGTAAAAATACTGTATCAAAATAAAATTATAAAACAAAAAAAATCTGGTACATATCCAGGATTATTTTGTTACTAGTATTGCTTTGCTTCTTAGTAAAATAAAGCAGATGGAGATGTGCCCATTGTCAGAGTCATATAAAATAATGCTGTGTGGACATTTCTAGCATGCAAATGGAAGGCAAGTGATCTAAAACCTATCATAAGGTGATTAAAGTTAATACAAAGTTTCAGTGTTAGCACAGTCTGACATGAGTTTATGTGTAAAAGTTATGTGTGAGGATAGAAATAACAGATTTATTGGAATATCTCCATGCAACATGGCCACATATTTCAGTAATTAAAAATAGTGGAAGACAAGAAGTACAAATAATACCTACACTCATAGCTCTCAACCTCCTATCTCCAAAATGAGGAACAGTAGCTATCATCATGTGGAACAACTGGGCAAAATATGGAACATTTACTAATGGCTTGCTAACAACTTCAACTAGGAAGGTCATAGGATAGTTAAAATATGTTGAGTTTACTTATAAAAAAAGATCTTTTAATGATGTAATATGATTCATTTCTATTTACAATGGATATCAGTTAAAAAAATCATAACACTGAATGTGTGACAGACCCTTTCAATGTGGGACTTTGAGGAACATGAACTTTTTAAGACCCCAAATGAGGTACGTTCCTTGTAATGAGGTACACTTGAGAGGTATGCCTACAGTGCACAATGGCTACTCTGCACTCTTAGGTGCATGTATCACAAAGACTGTTTTGAAAGAAATTGCACACAGACATTCACCTGGCAAGCAACCACCAGCAAACAGATCAGTATATATCCAAACAGCACTGTGAAAATGGGGCAGATTTGTCAGAATCCATTGCTTTTTTCTTAGCATGTGCTTACTTAATGCTTGTGGAAGTACTCATACTATCCTTACAGAGTATTTACACTGGAATATTTTCATCCACCTTATATAATATTACTAAACTCATTCTTATTAACATGGCTTAGTAGTGTTTTTCAGGCCAGCAGAATGAGGTTTCTAATGCTGAAGTCATCACCTGCTCAAACAAGAATAATTTTGTGCCTGTACACTTTTTTTTAATCATATCATTTGAACCAAACCAATTTGATTTAAATATATTATACAAACACGATTTCTGCTCTCTTTGTATGCATTCACAAGCAAGCATAACCCGATCAAGTAGCTTCAGTAAGAAGAGTGCCTGTGGAATATTACCATGCAAAATCAGAGAGATTCCAAATATTTCATTCGGTTGATTTCTGGTCCATCCCCTCCGGGCTACCACCAAAATCTGTGACGGTGGTGCTGCTTCTTATGTTAATATTACAGTTATTATTAATGTACACATGCCTCGGCCCTTGCGTAGTTTCCCAAATTTGCAACCACAAGATTGTGGAAAGACCAAGCTGTTCTGGCTGGAACCAGACAATTCTCAGATCCATCAATCGAAATGCGTCTCCTGATTCCACTCGCTTTTTTAATACACTCCAGTAGCAAAAATTACTTGTCAAACACCAAACGCCGTAAAAATAAGAAATAAAAGGAACAGGTTTCAGAATGTGACTGTCTGCCTAAGTATGTGTCCTCCCTGCAAGGCTGCAAGATGGTCTGAAACTTGTTTGTTTTTGTTTTTTTCCTTTGACGCTTTACTCAAAGTGTAGAATTGCGTTTATCGAGTTTCTTGACTAAAAATGTTATCTTTTGTATTCTTAGTTTAGTGCAGCTGTCACACTATATAAAAATAAAGTACGGTGCTTATTTGGTCGCACCAGCTTTCATTATTGTTGCAGCCCCGAACAACAGCTCTGCATATTTTGTGTCTTGCTGGATGTGTTTGACCTTTTTTTTTTTAATTGCTTATTGTAGTGTAAAATGGGTATTAGTTAAAAGGGAGGGATTACTGAAGTTTACTAGTGAGATGTTCCGGACTGTACTGTGTGAAATGCAACTGTATATGTATTTTTCAAAGCACATGAAAAAGTGAATGCATGAGCAGAATAAAATGTCTGCATCTACAGAAGACTTTTAATAAACCAGTCCTGGATGTTTTGCAGTGCTCGATTTGCTGCATAGTTTTGTAAACTTTTAAATGAAAATTATTTTGGTTCATGCTTGTAGTTAAGTTGGTTGTTTGGCTAGATTTTCATCATCTTGCAACTCGTACCAGGCTGGAAACACAGGCCATTGTAACTGCACAGCACATCTGATTATTTTATTAGAATCGCCCTATGAGCTTTGTGTGAAGGAAGAAGTTGTTATGCTCTGCTTTGTGAACTTTGAGGGAGCAGAAAGTTTTTTGCTTGATAGATTATTCCTTTTCTTAACAGCTATATCTTTGGCTTAATTTGATTCAGTCATTTTTATTTGATGGCCCCTAACGTATTCAACAAACCAGTTTTGTGAACTGTAATATATTGAACTATGCTGACTAATTTGTAAAATTACTTGTTAATATACACAGTCTGAATAATTCATTACAACCCCATATTACTGACCTCTGATTGCTCGTGTCATTCCTGATTGCTGTAACTGCGCTTCTTTAAATGCTTTGAAATTGTTAGGTCTCACTAATACCTCCTGCTCTTGCTAGCCAAAGGAAAATACAGTCACATTTTCTAGTCTTTCTTCCTGCTTACTCCCTTGTTCAACTTATATATTTAAAGAACCTTTTAAATAAGTCATAAGCAGTATATGCTGTCTGTTAGATGAGGAATAGATTGCCAAGCAATATTTCAGTTATACTGTTCCATTGGTTATTCCTCAGTGCTGTCTATAGGCAAAATGACTCAAAAGAAAGGGGTGTTTAAATCTCTAGTCTAGTAAGTCCATCAAACTAATATGAAACCAAGGTCAATATGTTATTGATTGTGGCCTTTTCTAATAGGTATCTGTCTGCCTGTCTGTTAACTGACTATGTAAGCTTGTCTGTGAACATCTCAATGCATTCGTGCTTGAAGTGTTTGAAGCATTCCTGAATTTCACAATTGCCTGTTGCAATTACATAAGTAAGCATGTGTTACTCATGAGTGCAAATTGCATACAAAACAAGGCATTATAACAAAAATATTTAAGTGCAATACTTTTGAAAGATAAAATCTTTTAGCATGGGCATATATTTGACTGATCGTATAAAGCTGAAAGGCCTCGGTTGAATCCAAATTTTAAAATTGATCCACCTCATTCCTAAAACCGTGAATGCTTGATTAGCAGCACAATGGTTTCTTTAATGCCGAAATTACAGATGCTTATAATGATACTTAGAAACTTCTCATTAAAAGTGTGCAGAGAGCATCTATGCCTGGTATTATAGAAAACTTAGTATAATAAAAGCAGTGAATTAAAGAAATTAATACATTTTGTCTATATACAGAGGTAAAAAAGCAGAGATGTTAATAGCTTCAAATAATGTTTATTCAGCACAAAAATGCTCAACTATTTTTTAGCCAACAGTGCATTTCTTTTCATCTGCCTGGGCACTGCTTAGCCTTAGCTACTGTCACTGAAGCAGTTATATAGTATGGAATACCCGCTAATTGCGAAAGGAGAGCATTTCTAAAGCTTTTAAGCTGGATTATTCTAATTTCAGCATGGATGGAGTTATAAAAGGAGACAGTTTTATTAGCAGATAAAACAGATCAGGGCTGGGAAAGTAACACAGCCTCATTTTCACTTCAAGGGATGGTTATAGGTTGATTCAGAGTTTCTTTTTTCCATATTGTGGACATAAGTTTAATATAATAATTTATATATCAAAGTGGAATGCAGTTGAAATTCAGGGTTTCTAAGACGTCACAACATCATTCTACATATCTTGTTTAGGCTGAACAGAAGACTGTAAAGGGAAGGCAATATTCAAGTTTTGGGATCAATTACTAACCTTGTAATTACTTGGTGAATGTCAGTGGTGAGTAATGTATTTATTTTGTAGGATATTTTCTTTGCTTATCTTTGCCCCCATTGTCTGTCAATTATCAGGTCCCATCTGGTCAAATTGGCCAATGTATTTCCCATTATTGGAGAGAGGGTTAGCTCGGATGTGCCAGCATTCCAACAGCTATCAGGGGTGGTTTGAGATTTGTGTGTGTCGCCCCATACACACACACACACACACACACACACACACACACACACACACACACACACACACACACACACACACACACACACACACACACTTTGAGATTTGATTTATATAGAAACACTCACACTTTGAGATTTGATTTATATACAAACTCACAGACACACCTGGGTAAGGATGGCACAGGTTTACTAGTTATGCCCTCTTCTGCCCAGACTATAAGGTAGTAATCACTATCGACCATCCTTACTTATCGGCTACTATATGGCCCACACCAAAGGCTGACCAATCCTAATGTGTGATGTTACTATTATACAAATGGCAAGTGTGACCAACAGTAAGGCTATTGGAGTGGAGTCTACAATGTCAAGTACTGTAAGAGCTTAAATAAACAAACCAGCCACAATTAAAAGGTTTAAATATATTTAATAATAAACAATAAAAGAATAAGACAATATTCAATAACTCAATGAATAAAGTGACAGAGTTCAGAATCGCAGGAAATATTTTAAACAGCATTGCAGGACAGTCTGAAATACAGAAAACATCTACAAATCTTGCTATATTCCAATCTGTCCCTAAGAGAGGTTACTTATCTCTCAGAAATTTGCCTAGAACTGGAAGTCATAAAACAGTTAACACTTTTACATTTGAAACCTATCATTTTTTCTGTTTCCAGACAATAGAAATTCTGGCTGCAGTGCAGACATCCTGTCTTCTTGATGAGATAAACACAGTCGTAAAACAATTCACTTCTTTTCTTAGCGTTTGCAAATTAACTCTGTATGTTCCAACTTCTACCATTACAGCACATACCTGCACAGGTATACAGTTATTATACACGTCTGCTCTTTTCCAGCAGGGTACACTGTGGTTACATTCCTGAAGCTCAGTACAGAACATACAGTTCAACACATACTTCTGCACCAATAGTTTAATGTACACATATGTATAGTTTACTTACATTTGTAAGACAAGCATAGGAATCATATTAATATTCAAAAATGACATAGAATTATGTACAAAATAACATCTAGCTGGGTTGGCAGCCTCACAGCCGCTTTCCCCAAAACTTTGGGCCAAATGGGACGATGATGCATTTGTTGGCATTCAGCTTGCGGTCATGTTTCTGGCACCAGTCATTTGTTTGGGTGAGACCCTCTTATTCAGAATTGTTTTATTAAGTCAGTGATGTGAATTCTTTACTTTATTGCAAATTTGTTGGCTTATTTTTGTGGATTGTAGTACTGTAGGGCTGCTAATGTTGACATTTTACCTACTTGGATGGCTGGAGTGGTTTCCCAGTGTGAATTGATAGTACTATAGTGAATTAATGACAGTGTCAGTGTGTGCCAGTTTTTCTCATTGCAAGTGAATGAGTTTTTTTGGGTAGCATGCAAAGTAAACCGTGTTTAACTTGATGGTACAGCTCTGATTATGTCATTGAAAGCTGCCATCCTTGTAGCTGTAAGTAACTGTTGATTACATGCTAACCATACATGTTCCTAGCTCTATCGCAGTCCATCTGAATTTCATGAATTATATGAAGAACTTTTCAAAAGGCCCAGTATTACTGGCACAAAGTGCAGACCAACAGTCACAGCAAATGTGGTGTGCTTTACGCGTAATGGCTGCTTTGAAGACTAACGGCATTAGTACTACAAATGAAACAAAGTGCCTCATTGGCCCTCCTCAAATGCAATCTGGACAACTGGATGGGTAACTGTAAATTCACCCCAGGGATATTTTTGTGTTATGTTGTGGATGTGAAATGCTCCCTCCAACACCATTAACATATACTACAACTATGGATAGTTTTAATTTTTATTTCCTTATTTTTTAATGTAAATTGTTAGCCATGGTTTTAAAAATTATATAACTAGGAATAAAGTAGTTAATAGTTACTCCTTTTTTACTTTTCAGCATGGCTTCTGCATCCTGTCAAAGCAAAACCAACATGAAAAGAAAAATAACGGATGAAAGGGGAGTCAGGAAAAATGGACTGATGAGTACTTCTTTGTTGAATCTAACAATAAAGCACTTTGCTTACTATGCAGAGAAGTGGTATCCGTTTTCAAGGACTACAATTTGAAAAGGCATTATATTCAAATGCACCCCAAATTAAGTGAATTGCAAGGAGTGTGCCGTAGACAGAAAATATCAGAATTAAAAAAAAGTCTTACGTTCCAACAACAGCTGTTTCCAAAATCAGCTACTCAGCCGGATTCTTTACTGAAGGCAAGTTATGTTGTAGCAAATTTAATTACGAAAAAATCCAAGCCATTTGCCGATGGTGAATTTGTTAAAGAATGCCTTGAAAGTGTAGCAGACATAATTTGCCCTGAAAAAAAATCAGAATTTTCTAAAATCAGTTTATCACACCAGACAATTGCAAGGCGTGTGGAAGATATAGCCAAATCTATTGAAAATACTTTGGAATCTCGGTGTGCAACTTTCAAGTTTTACTCCATAGCTTTGGATGACAGCCCTGATTTTACACATACGGCACAGCTTGCCATATTTATTGGTGGTGTTGACAACGATTTCAGTATTACTGAAAAACTGGCCTGTCTGGTTCCACTGAAAGACACAAAAAAGTCTGCTGATCTGTATAAAGCAGTGAAAACAACACTGGCAAGATTTTCCTTGACCATCGGAAACCTGTCTGGCATAGTAACTGACGGTGCTCCAGCTATGGTTGGAAAGAAGGAAGGACTAACAACACTGATGGAAGATGCAAAACAGATCAGTAATGTGCGTTTCATGAAGTACCACTGCATTATACATCAGGAAAATTTGTCTGCACAGACTTTAAAAATGGAAACTGTTATGAATGTTGTTATTAAAACAATCAATTTTATAAGATCCAGAGGATTAAATCACAGCCAGTTTCAGGAGTTTCTGAATACTTTGGAAACTAGCTATGGAAACATTGTGTAATTTACTGCAGTGAGGTGGTTAAGTCGCGGAAAAATGCTGAAACGTTTCTATGATTTAAGAAATTAAATTAAGTCCTTTATGGAGTCAAAAGGAAAGCCTGTACCTGAATTTGAAAATGGAAACTGGATGGCTGATTTAGCCTTCTTAGTAGATATCAGTGCTCATTTAAACAACCTGAACCTGCGCCTGCAAGGTGAAAATATACTAATAAATGACATGTTTCAAACAGTGACGGCATTTGAAGTGAAACTGAAATTATGGCACTGTCGGATTAAGAACAATAACTTCATTCACTTTGAAACACTGTCTGAGCAAAACCATGTAAATACTGAAAAATATGCAACATTACTTAATAGTTTATCACAGGACTTTGAGAGTAGATTTCAAGATTTTAGAAAACACCAACAACAGTTCAGTATATTTGCTACTCCATTCTCAGTTGACATCAACATGTTGTCTGCAAACCTGCAACTGGAATGCATAGAGTTGCAGTCAGATATACAACTTAAAGAGAAATTTCTGCAAGTGTCTTTATTGGACTTTTATAAGATGTACCTGCCTAAAGAGAAATATCAGTCACTTCACAAACATGCCCTATGACATCTCTGTTGGGGAGTACGTACATTTGCGAGCAATTTTTTTCTCGTATGAAATATACAAAAAATAAAATCAGAACAAAAATTTCAGATGAGCATCTTGAAAATACTCTTCGCATCGCCACTACATCTATCAAAACCGATATAGATGCACTGGTATCAAAAAGACAGGCTCAGTGTTCACATTAAAAAGGTTATGCTCATAATGTTTGTCTACTACACAAAAGATTCTATCTTGACTTGACAGCCTGAACCTCCTAATATGGAAACTTTAAGAAAGAGTAACAAGACCTACGACCAATATGTTTGAAGTCTTCAAAGGTCTGTGCCTGGCTGCACACTTGTGAAAAGGTTTCATGAATAAACATTGCCACTACTAATAAAGTCAGTTATTTGTTGAAATTTGTGAAAAGTAAACACTGGAAGACCCCTTTCAAATATTCATCAAACATTGGGGAACAACTCAAGTTGGAGACGTATAGTGAGCTAAGGAAGAAGTACAAAAAGGTGTCATCTGATGATGCTCTGCCTCATTGGGTGATCTGTACAAGTCATCAGCTGACATGTGCACTCATGGACCCTTCTTTCATCTTCAGACCAGCCTGACCTGATGTAGCGTGTCTTGAATAATTTCAGGGACAGATTCCAAAGCTGGAAATGTGCCTTTCCAAAGGGGTGCTCAGTTTGAGAATACCACTGATGAACCTTCTTTCATCTTCAGACCAGCCTGACCAGACAGCAGTGCAAAAGCAAGAAATATTGCCAGTGCCATACTTCAGGGACAGATTCCAAAGCTAGAAATGTGCCTTTCCAAAGGGGTGCTCAGTTTGAGAATACCACTGAAGAACCTTCTTTCATCTTCAGACCAGCCTGATCAGACAGCAGTGTAAAAGCAAGAAATATTGCCAGTGCCATATTTCAGGGACAGATTCCAAAGCTAAAAATATGCCTTTCCAAAGGGGTGCTCAGTTTGAGAATACCACTGAAGAACCTTTTTTCATCTTCAGACCAGCCTGCACAGACAGCAGTGCAAAAGCAAGAAATATTGCCAGTGCCATATTTCAGGGACAGATTCCAAAGCTAGAAATGTGCCTTTCAAAAGAGGTGCTCAGTTTGAGAATACCACTGATGAACCTTCTTTCATCTTCAGACTAGCCTGCCCAGCAGTGCAAAAGCAAGAAATATTGCCAGTGCCATATTTCTTAGACAGATTCCAAAGCTAGAAATGTGCCTTTCCAAAGGGGTGCTCAGTTTGAGAATACCACTGATGAACCTTCTTTCATCTTCAGACCAGCTTGACCAGACAGCAGTGCAAAAGCAAGAAATATTGCCAGTGCCATATTTCAGGGACAGATTCCAAAGCTAAAAATATGCCTTTCCAAAGGGGTGCTCAGTTTGAGAATACCACTGAAGAACCTTTTTTCATCTTCAGACCAGCCTGCACAGACAGCAGTGCAAAAGCAAGAAATATTGCCAGTGCCATATTTCAGGGACAGATTCCAAAGCTAGAAATGTGCCTTTCAAAAGAGGTGCTCAGTTTGAGAATACCACTGATGAACCTTCTTTCATCTTCAGACTAGCCTGCCCAGCAGTGCAAAAGCAAGAAATATTGCCAGTGCCATATTTCTTAGACAGATTCCAAAGCTAGAAATGTGCCTTTCCAAAGGGGTGCTCAGTTTGAGAATACCACTGATGAACCTTCTTTCATCTTCAGACCAGCTTGACCAGACAGCAGTGCAAAAGCAAGAAATATTGCCAGTGCCATATTTCAGGGACAGATTCCAAAGCTAGAAATGTGCCTTTCCAAAGGGGTGCTCAGTCTGAGAATACCACTGATGAACCTTCTTTCATCTTCAGACCAGCCTGATCAGACAGCAGTGCAAAAGCAAGAAATATTGCCAGTGCCATATTTCAAGGACAGATTCCAAAGCTAGAAATGTGCCTTTCCAAAGGGGTGCTCAGTTTGAGCATACCACTGATGAACTTTCTTTCATCTTCAGACCAGCCTGATCAGACAGCAGTGCAAAAGCAAGAAATATTGCCAGTGCCATATTTCAGGGATAGATTCCAAAGCTAGAAATGTGCCTTTCAAAAGAGGTGCGCAGTTTGAGAATACCACTGATGAACCTTCTTTCATCTTCCGACCAGCCTGACATCCAGCAGTGCAAAAGCAAGAAATATTGCCAGTGCCATATTTCAGAGACAGATTCCAAAGCTAGAAATGTGCCTTTCCAAAGGGGTGTCTGTTTGAGAATACCACTGATGACCTTTCTTTCATCTTCAGACCAACCTGCCCAGCAGTGCAAAAGCAAGAAATATTGTCAGTGCCATATTTCAGGGACAGATTCCAAAGCTAGAAATGTGCCTTTCCATAGGGGTGCTCAGTTTGAGAATACCGCTGATGAACCGTCTTTCATCTTCAGACCAGCTTGACCAGACAGCAGTGCAAAAGCAAGAAATATTCCCAGTGCCATATTTCAGGGACAGATTCCAAAGCTAGAAATGTGCCTTTCCAAAGGGGTGCTCAGTTTGAGAATACCACTGATGAACCTTCTTTCATCTTCAGACCAGCCTGATCAGACAGCAGTGCAAAAGCAAGAAATATTGCCAGTGCCATATTTCAAGGACAGATTCCAAAGCTAGAAATGTGCCTTTCCAAAGGGGTGCTCAGTTTGAGCATACCACTGATGAACCTTCTTTCATCTTCAGACCAGCCTGATCAGACAGCAGTGCAAAAGCAAGAAATATTGCCAGTGCCATATTTCAGGGATAGATTCCAAAGCTAGAAATGTGCCTTTCAAAAGAGGTGTGCAGTTTGAGAATACCACTGATGAACCTTCTTTCATCTTCTGACCAGCCTGACATCCAGCAGTGCAAAAGCAAGAAATATTGCCAGTGCCATATTTTAGAGACAGATTCCAAAGCTAGAAATGTGCCTTTCCAAAGGGGTGCTCAGTTTGAGTATACCACTGAAGAGCCTTCTTTCATCTTCAGACCAGCCTGCCCAGCAGTGCAAAAGCAAGAAATATTGCCAGTGCCATATTTCAGGGACAGATTCCAAAGCTAGAAATGTGCCTTTCCAAAGGGGTGCTCAGTTTGAGAATACCACTGAAGAGCCTTCTTTCATCTTCAGACCAGCCTGCCCAGCAGTGCAAAAGCAAGAAATATTGCCAGTGCCATATTTCAGGGACAGATTCCAAAGCTAGAAATGTGCCTTTCCAAAGGGTGCTCAGTTTGAGAATACCACTGATGAACCTTCTTTCATCTTCAGACCAGCCTGATCAGACAGCAGTGCAAAAGCAAGAAATATTGCCAGTGCCATATTTCAAGGACAGATTCCAAAGCTAGAAATGTGCCTTTCCAAAGGGTGCTCAGTTTGAGAATACCACTGATGAACCTTCTTTCATCTTCAGACCAGCCTGATCAGACAGCAGTGCAAAAGCAAGAAATATTGCCAGTGCCATATTTCAAGGACAGATTCCAAAGCTAGAAATGTGCCTTTCCAAAGGGGTGCTCAGTTTGAGAATACCACTGATGAACCTTCTTTCATCTTCAGACCAGCCTGATCAGACAGCAGTGCAAAAGCAAGAAATATTACCAGTGCCATATTTCAAGGACAGATTCCAAAGCTAGAAATGTGCCTTTCCAAAGGGGTGCTCAGTTTGAGAATACCACTGAAGAGCCTTCTTTCATCTTCAGACCAGCCTGCCCAGCAGAGCAAAAGCAAGAAATATTGCCAGTGCCATATTTCAGGGACAGATTCCAAAGCTAGAAATGTGCCTTTCCAAAGGGGTGCTCAGTTTGAGAATACCACTGAAGAACCTTCTTTCATCTTCAGACCAGCCTGACCAGATGTAGCATGTCTTGAATAATTTCAGGGACAGATTCCAAAGCTAGAAACAGAAGAATACATGAGTGCTTTGGACAACATATGAACATTAAGGACATGATGGAAGACATGGACATCTTTAAGAAACCAGCAAAATCACAGGTATGATCTCGTACAAATTGAAGGGTTCGTACCTGTTAATTTTTTTTTTACAAATACACTTTGATGTTAAACTAAGATGTTAGAGTTAACTGTTATTTTAAGAATTAGAATAAGATATTGAATTTGAGGGCAAATATTATGCATTTATTACATTTATTCATTGTTCAAATTCACCTACAATACAGCCAGGACTTTGGTCGCCCGCGACAGCGATACAGTTAATTATATGATATATTTTACATGCGGCCCCAAGACAATTTCTGTTGACTCAGTGTGGCCCCTGCAAGTGAAAAGGTTGGATACCCCTGCTATATAACTAATATGCTATTATATATTATTGATAATGTGACTAATTATTAAACTCTTTAAAGTCATTTTTGACTACAAGACTGTACAAGCTTGAATATTATGACAGACACATATGAATATTTCAAAGAACAAACTTCTATAAAAACATCTTTGTCTATGTGCTAGAACTTGCAAATACAATTATCTTTCAAAACATGTCTCTTCTATGAATGGGATATCATACATACTAGAACATACTTTGAGATTTAAAATAGTAAAAGAGTAACTGTGATGTCTAAATTAATTAATAATATGTTTCCAGAATTATATTTGTACTGAGAGATATGTTTTGAAAGGAAATCATTTGACTAGAGAGATGGCTTATCCAGCAAATATATACATATTTAAATGTAGTGTCTGATACTTGATTACTCATTCTAAAATAATAATAATAATAATAATATCTGCCAGAAAGTCCCCCTTCAGCTAACCTAAATATAGCTTTGTAGAATTAATTTATATATGCTACTAACTGTAGGGAAAAGTCTGCAGATGACTTACTTGGACTTTTTTTTATCAAATAAATGCAAAGATAACTAGAACTACAGGCTAGTTTTGGTTTGTCCATGTTCCCATTTAGCTTATATAAACACAGCTTTCTAGAAAAGATTTACACTCAGAAATGCATCACGCAGAACAGTCTGCTGATATGTTGCTCACTTGGAGTTTTGGCGGCAGTATGAATCATTTCTGCAGGCATGTCAGTGTAGGCAGAGAGCATTGTGATTTGCGATCTTTCCAGTCTCCCTATTGTAAGACCTTAACGTGACACTTGGCATAATCATAGAATACAAAATGCAGGGCTGCAGATAAAAAATATCTCAAAAGTGAGTCACAGTGAGTAAAATCTTTCTTAAGAAATCTGTCCTATTAATTTTGCAGTCATTTAAGTCACGATTTGTGTACTTTGGAATGGATTATTCATTGTAGAGTTACTCAGTGCTGCACTTCTCTGTTTTGGAACCACTAAATTGCTGAATTTAGCAGAAATGTATACAGCACTGGTTTTTGTAGGGAATGTGCCTGTGACATCTTTCTTAACTTGTACCACGCAATGCATTTTGCTGCTACAGAAACGTAAATGAGCAAGTTAGATTTGCTGACTCACAGACACCATCCCCCAGTCACTTGTATTTTTTGCAGGAAAAGCCATTCTGCCTTAAATAAATTACATCCAACTGCAGCATGAAAATAAAGGCTGCTAAACCAATTAAATTATATTGAAGGCATTTAATCAAAGTAAACTAGAACAATTCGATCACAGCCTCAAATCAAAGTATTGAATTTTTTATGAAAATCTTGTGAAAAGATCATGATGGCCAATATTCGTAAGACAATTGCTGCAAAGTAGTCTTAGATTAAGCAATGAATGCAATTACCTAAAATGCAACAAGGGCTAGAAATATTAATTCCTCATGCAGCACCAGTATCAGCAGCATGGCACCATGGGACTTCAGAGTTGGGGACTCATATTTGATCTCAGACTTTATGATGCACAATATTTCTGGACAACTTTTACATATAAAAGTAGCTGCATTTAGTTATATTCTGGATTTTTATGTTAATAGTTAAAAGTGTTTGGAAGTTGATATCATTAAGAAAAACTTGTGTTATGTTCTTCAGGTTTGTATAATAAACAAAATAACTGAAAAAGTAATACTCAAATAAAAAAAAAAGTTTTGAATACAATTATTGCAATGAAATGGGCAAGGCAGTACTGCTCAGAAGCAACATATTAAATAACAGTAGCTATTAAAGTGTATCTATTACTTGATAAATATTGTAGTTAGTAATATTTCCCCTTTTATGGTTTTCACACAACTCATAATCTGCTAGCAACTTTCCTGAACCAATTTTAGGTTCAGAAAAAATGAACTTATGAATTATGAGGCTGTATCCTCATTAGGTAACCGTGATTATGCAAGTGTAATGCTAAGGAGGACATGCAACAAGTAACATGAATGCTAATACTGCTCTTTCATGCTAGGTGTTACCCAGTACTGCCTACCAGCATTGTCTTTCATTCCTCACCACAGCCCTCCCTCCTCCTGAACAGGATCATTTTTCTCAGTTTCCATCTCGTAAGAGGACAGAGAACAGTTTCACCAACTAGTGAGCTGGGAGGGAGGGAGAGATGTTTCTGTCTTTATAAAGCCCCGACATATCCTGCATCCCAGCAATGTGTCCATCACCAT